>NW_026968166.1:0-121000 GCF_028390025.1 Pseudophryne corroboree | reverse complement strand
AACTACAGCAGAAGAAGACCCAGGACAGGTAATTAATAATTATTAATTACTGATAATATGTCACTGGTATACATTGATGCTTAAAAAATAGGGCAATAGGGAAGGGGCAAAGAAGGTATTAGTAGTGGCTCCCCAATCTGCCACAGCACCAGTCACCTGCTCACCCCTGCAACAACGAGCATGGTAATGATGATAGATAGATAGATAGATAGATAGATAGATAGATAGATAGATAGATAGATAGATAGATAGATAAGGTAGATAGATAAGGTAGATGGATAAGTTAAGCTAACTGTAAATAGATAATATTATAGATAAGATATATATATAGATAAGATAGATTGTAATTAGATAAGCCTAAAGGTAAGTTAAGATAGATATTTAGATAAGATAGATTGTAAATAAATAATATTAGAGTTAAGATAAAATCGTTATCATGCCCGACGTTGCACCTTTGTCTTTTTTAAGCATCATTGTCTGCCAGGAACATATTATCACGCTTCTCTCCCTTTTCCAGGTGGGCATTCTCCATGAAGCAGCATGTGAGGAGAACATCAAGCAAGCTACATCCCTGCTTATTGCGAGGCCCCCTTGACTCAAAACTTCTCACGGCAACGATCAAAGGTGAACTACAGCAGAAGAAGACCCAGGACAGGTAATTAATAATTATTAATTACTGATAATATGTCACTAATATACATTGATGCTTAAAAAATAGGGCAATAGGGAAGGGGCAAAGAAGGTATTAGTAGTGGCTCCCCAATCTGCCGCAGCACCAGTCACCTGCTCACCCCTGCAACAACGAGCATGGTAATGATGATAGATAGATAGATAGATAGATAGATAGATAGATAGATAGATAGATAGATAGATAGATAAGGTAGATAGATAAGGTAGATGGATAAGTTAAGCTAACTGTAAATAGATAATATTAGAGATAAGATATATATATATAGATAAGATAGATTGTAATTAGATAAGCTTAAAGGTAAGTTAAGATAGATATTTAGATAAGATAGATTGTAAATAAATAATATTAGAGTTAAGATAAAATCATTATCATGCCCGACGTTGCACCTTTGTCTTTTTTAAGCATCATTGTCTGCCAGGAACATATTATCACGCTTCTCTCCCTTTTCCAGGTGGGCATTCTCCATGAAGCAGCATGTGAGGAGAACATCAAGCAAGCTACATCCCTGCTTACTGCGAGGCCCCCTTGACTCAAAACTTCTCACGGCAACGATCAAAGGTGAACTACAACAGAAGAAGACCCAGGACAGGTAATTAATAATTATTAATTACTGATAATATGTCACTGGTATACATTGATGCTTAAAAAATAGGGCAATAGGGAAGGGGCAAAGAAGGTATTAGTAGTGGCTCCCCAATCTGCCACAGCACCAGTCACCTGCTCACCCCTGCAACAACGAGCATGGTAATGATGATAGATAGATAGATAGATAGATAGATAGATAGATAGATAGATAGATAGATAGATAAGGTAGATAGATAAGGTAGATGGATAAGTTAAGCTAACTGTAAATAGATAATATTAGAGATAAGATATATATATATATATAGATAAGATAGATTGTAATTAGATAAGCTTAAAGGTAAGTTAAGATAGATATTTAGATAAGATAGATTGTAAATAAATAATATTAGAGTTAAGATAAAATCATTATCATGCCCGACGTTGCACCTTTGTCTTTTTTAAGCATCATTGTCTGCCAGGAACATATTATCACGCTTCTCTCCCTTTTCCAGGTGGGCATTCTCCATGAAGCAGCATGTGAGGAGAACATCAAGCAAGCTACATCCCTGCTTACTGCGAGGCCCCCTTGACTCAAAACTTCTCACGGCAACGATCAAAGGTGAACTACAGCAGAAGAAGACCCAGGACAGGTAATTAATAATTATTAATTACTGTTAATATGTCACTAATATACATTGATGCTTAAAAAATAGGGCAATAGGGAAGGGGCAAAGAAGGTATTAGTAGTGGCTCCCCAATCTGCCGCAGCACCAGTCACCTGCTCACCCCTGCAACAACGAGCATGGTAATGATGATAGATAGATATAGATAGATAGATAGATAGATAGATAGATAGATAGATAAGGTAGATAGATAAGGTAGATGGATAAGTTAAGCTAACTGTAAATAGATAATATTAGAGATAAGATATATATATAGATAAGATAGATTGTAATAGAGTTAAGATAAAATCATTATCATGCCCGACGTTGCACCTTTGTCTTTTTTAAGCATCATTGTCTGCCAGGAACATATTATCACGCTTCTCTCCCTTTTCCAGGTGGGCATTCTCCATGAAGCAGCATGTGAGGAGAACATCAAGCAAGCTACATCCCTGCTTACTGCGAGGCCCCCTTGACTCAAAACTTCTCACGGCAACGATCAAAGGTGAACTACAGCAGAAGAAGACCCAGGACAGGTAATTAATAATTATTAATTACTGATAATATGTCACTGGTATACATTGATGCTTAAAAAATAGGGCAATAGGGAAGGGGCAAAGAAGGTATTAGTAGTGGCTCCCCAATCTGCCACAGCACCAGTCACCTGCTCACCCCTGCAACAACGAGCATGGTAATGATGATAGATAGATAGATAGATAGATAGATAGATAGATAGATAGATAGATAGATAGATAGATAGATAAGGTAGATAGATAAGGTAGATGGATAAGTTAAGCTAACTGTAAATAGATAATATTATAGATAAGATATATATATAGATAAGATAGATTGTAATTAGATAAGCATAAAGGTAAGTTAAGATAGATATTTAGATAAGATAGATTGTAAATAAATAATATTAGAGTTAAGATAAAATCATTATCATGCCCGACGTTGCACCTTTGTCTTTTTTAAGCATCATTGTCTGCCAGGAACATATTATCACGCTTCTCTCCCTTTTCCAGGTGGGCATTCTCCATGAAGCAGCATGTGAGGAGAACATCAAGCAAGCTACATCCCTGCTTATTGCGAGGCCCCCTTGACTCAAAACTTCTCACGGCAACGATCAAAGGTGAACTACAGCAGAAGAAGACCCAGGACAGGTAATTAATAATTATTAATTACTGATAATATGTCACTAATATACATTGATGCTTAAAAAATAGGGCAATAGGGAAGGGGCAAAGAAGGTATTAGTAGTGGCTCCCCAATCTGCCGCAGCACCAGTCACCTGCTCACCCCTGCAACAACGAGCATGGTAATGATGATAGATAGATAGATAGATAGATAGATAGATAGATAGATAGATAGATAGATAGATAGATAGATAGATAAGGTAGATAGATAAGGTAGATGGATAAGTTAAGCTAACTGTAAATAGATAATATTAGAGATAAGATATATATATAGATAAGATAGATTGTAATTAGATAAGCTTAAAGGTAAGTTAAGATAGATATTTAGATAAGATAGATTGTAAATAAATAATATTAGAGTTAAGATAAAATCATTATCATGCCCGACGTTGCACCTTTGTCTTTTTTAAGCATCATTGTCTGCCAGGAACATATTATCACGCTTCTCTCCCTTTTCCAGGTGGGCATTCTCCATGAAGCAGCATGTGAGGAGAACATCAAGCAAGCTACATCCCTGCTTACTGCGAGGCCCCCTTGACTCAAAACTTCTCACGGCAACGATCAAAGGTGAACTACAACAGAAGAAGACCCAGGACAGGTAATTAATAATTATTAATTACTGATAATATGTCACTGGAATACATTGATGCTTAAAAAATAGGGCAATAGGGAAGGGGCAAAGAAGGTATTAGTAGTGGTTCCCCAATCTGCCACAGCACCAGTCACCTGCTCACCCCTGCAACAACGAGCATGGTAATGATGATAGATAGATAGATAGATAGATAGATAAGGTAGATAGATAAGGTAGATAGATAAGGTAGATGGATAAGTTAAGCTAACTGTAAATAGATAATATTAGAGATAAGATATATATATAGATAAGATAGATTGTAATTAGATAAGCTTAAAGGTAAGTTAAGATAGATATTTAGATAAGATAGATTGTAAATAAATAATATTAGAGTTAAGATAAAATCATTATCATGCCCGACGTTGCACCTTTGTCTTTTTTAAGCATCATTGTCTGCCAGGAACATATTATCACGCTTCTCTCCCTTTTCCAGGTGGGCATTCTCCATGAAGCAGCATGTGAGGAGAACATCAAGCAAGCTACATCCCTGCTTACTGCGAGGCCCCCTTGACTCAAAACTTCTCACGGCAGCGATCAAAGGTGAACTACAGCAGAAGAAGACCCAGGACAGGTAATTAATAATTATTAATTACTGATAATATGTCACTGGTCTACATTGATGCTTAAAAAATAGGGCAATAGGGAAGGGGCAAAGAAGGTATTAGTAGTGGCTCCCCAATCTGCCACAGCACCAGTCACCTGCTCACCCCTGCAACAACGAGCATGGTAATGATGATTGATAGATAGATAGATAGATAGATAGATAGATAGATAGATAGATAGATAGATAGATAAGGTAGATAGATAAGGTAGATGGATAAGTTAAGCTAACTGTAAATAGATAATATTAGAGATAAGATATATATATATAGATAAGATAGATTGTAATTAGATAAGCTTAAAGGTAAGTTAAGATAGATATTTAGATAAGATAGATTGTAAATAAATAATATTAGAGTTAAGATAAAATCATTATCATGCCCGACGTTGCACCTTTGTCTTTTTTAAGCATCATTGTCTGCCAGGAACATATTATCACGCTTCTCTCCCTTTTCCAGGTGGGCATTCTCCATGAAGCAGCATGTGAGGAGAACATCAAGCAAGCTACATCCCTGCTTACTGCGAGGCCCCCTTGACTCAAAACTTCTCACGGCAGCGATCAAAGGTGAACTACAGCAGAAGAAGACCCAGGACAGGTAATTAATAATTATTAATTACTGATAATATGTCACTGGTATACATTGATGCTTAAAAAATAGGGCAATAGGGAAGGGGCAAAGAAGGTATTAGTAGTGGCTCCCCAATCTGCCACAGCACCAGTCACCTGCTCACCCCTGCAACAACGAGCATGGTAATGATGATAGATAGATAGATAGATAGATAGATAGATAGATAGATAGATAGATAGATAAGGTAGATAGATAAGGTAGATGGATAAGTTAAGCTAACTGTAAATAGATAATATTAGAGATAAGATATATATATAGATAAGATAGATTGTAATTAGATAAGCTTAAAGGTAAGTTAAGATAGATATTTAGATAAGATAAATTGTAAATAAATAATATTAGAGTTAAGATAAAATCATTATCATGCCCGACGTTGCACCTTTGTCTTTTTTAAGCATCATTGTCTGCCAGGAACATATTATCACGCTTCTCTCCCTTTTCCAGGTGGGCATTCTCCATGAAGCAGCATGTGAGGAGAACATCAAGCAAGCTACATCCCTGCTTACTGCGAGGCCCCCTTGACTCAAAACTTCTCACGGCAACGATCAAAGGTGAACTACAACAGAAGAAGACCCAGGACAGGTAATTAATAATTATTAAGTACTGATAATATGTCACTGGAATACATTGATGCTTAAAAAATAGGGCAATAGGGAAGGGGCAAAGAAGGTATTAGTAGAGGTTCCCCAATCTGCCACAGCACCAGTCACCTGCTCACCCCTGCAACAACGAGCATGGTAATGATGATAGATAGATATAGATAGATAGATAGATAGATAGATAGATAGATAGATAAGGTAGATAGATAAGGTAGATGGATAAGTTAAGCTAACTGTAAATAGATAATATTAGAGATAAGATATATATATAGATAAGATAGATTGTAATAGAGTTAAGATAAAATCATTATCATGCCCGACGTTGCACCTTTGTCTTTTTTAAGCATCATTGTCTGCCAGGAACATATTATCACGCTTCTCTCCCTTTTCCAGGTGGGCATTCTCCATGAAGCAGCATGTGAGGAGAACATCAAGCAAGCTACATCCCTGCTTACTGCGAGGCCCCCTTGACTCAAAACTTCTCACGGCAACGATCAAAGGTGAACTACAGCAGAAGAAGACCCAGGACAGGTAATTAATAATTATTAATTACTGATAATATGTCACTGGTATACATTGATGCTTAAAAAATAGGGCAATAGGGAAGGGGCAAAGAAGGTATTAGTAGTGGCTCCCCAATCTGCCACAGCACCAGTCACCTGCTCACCCCTGCAACAACGAGCATGGTAATGATGATAGATAGATAGATAGATAGATAGATAGATAGATAGATAGATAGATAGATAGATAGATAGATAGATAGATAGATAGATAGATAGATAAGGTAGATAGATAAGGTAGATGGATAAGTTAAGCTAACTGTAAATAGATAATATTATAGATAAGATATATATATAGATAAGATAGATTGTAATTAGATAAGCCTAAAGGTAAGATAAGATAGATATTTAGATAAGATAGATTGTAAATAAATAATATTAGAGTTAAGATAAAATCATTATCATGCCCGACGTTGCACCTTTGTCTTTTTTAAGCATCATTGTCTGCCAGGAACATATTATCACGCTTCTCTCCCTTTTCCAGGTGGGCATTCTCCATGAAGCAGCATGTGAGGAGAACATCAAGCAAGCTACATCCCTGCTTATTGCGAGGCCCCCTTGACTCAAAACTTCTCACGGCAACGATCAAAGGTGAACTACAGCAGAAGAAGACCCAGGACAGGTAATTAATAATTATTAATTACTGATAATATGTCACTAATATACATTGATGCTTAAAAAATAGGGCAATAGGGAAGGGGCAAAGAAGGTATTAGTAGTGGCTCCCCAATCTGCCGCAGCACCAGTCACCTGCTCACCCCTGCAACAACGAGCATGGTAATGATGATAGATAGATAGATAGATAGATAGATAGATAGATAGATAGATAGATAGATAGATAGATAAGGTAGATAGATAAGGTAGATGGATAAGTTAAGCTAACTGTAAATAGATAATATTAGAGATAAGATATATATATAGATAAGATAGATTGTAATTAGATAAGCTTAAAGGTAAGTTAAGATAGATATTTAGATAAGATAGATTGTAAATAAATAATATTAGAGTTAAGATAAAATCATTATCATGCCCGACGTTGCACCTTTGTCTTTTTTAAGCATCATTGTCTGCCAGGAACATATTATCACGCTTCTCTCCCTTTTCCAGGTGGGCATTCTCCATGAAGCAGCATGTGAGGAGAACATCAAGCAAGCTACATCCCTGCTTACTGCGAGGCCCCCTTGACTCAAAACTTCTCACGGCAACGATCAAAGGTGAACTACAACAGAAGAAGACCCAGGACAGGTAATTAATAATTATTAATTACTGATAATATGTCACTGGAATACATTGATGCTTAAAAAATAGGGCAATAGGGAAGGGGCAAAGAAGGTATTAGTAGTGGTTCCCCAATCTGCCACAGCACCAGTCACCTGCTCACCCCTGCAACAACGAGCATGGTAATGATGATAGATAGATAGATAGATAGATAGATAGATAGATAGATAAGGTAGATAGATAAGGTAGATAGATAAGGTAGATGGATAAGTTAAGCTAACTGTAAATAGATAATATTAGAGATAAGATATATATATAGATAAGATAGATTGTAATTAGATAAGCTTAAAGGTAAGTTAAGATAGATATTTAGATAAGATAGATTGTAAATAAATAATATTAGAGTTAAGATAAAATCATTATCATGCCCGACGTTGCACCTTTGTCTTTTTTAAGCATCATTGTCTGCCAGGAACATATTATCACGCTTCTCTCCCTTTTCCAGGTGGGCATTCTCCATGAAGCAGCATGTGAGGAGAACATCAAGCAAGCTACATCCCTGCTTACTGCGAGGCCCCCTTGACTCAAAACTTCTCACGGCAGCGATCAAAGGTGAACTACAGCAGAAGAAGACCCAGGACAGGTAATTAATAATTATTAATTACTGATAATATGTCACTGGTCTACATTGATGCTTAAAAAATAGGGCAATAGGGAAGGGGCAAAGAAGGTATTAGTAGTGGCTCCCCAATCTGCCACAGCACCAGTCACCTGCTCACCCCTGCAACAACGAGCATGGTAATGATGATTGATAGATAGATAGATAGATAGATAGATAGATAGATAGATAGATAGATAGATAGATAGATAGATAGATAAGGTAGATAGATAAGGTAGATGGATAAGTTAAGCTAACTGTAAATAGATAATATTAGAGATAAGATATATATATATAGATAAGATAGATTGTAATTAGATAAGCTTAAAGGTAAGTTAAGATAGATATTTAGATAAGATAGATTGTAAATAAATAATATTAGAGTTAAGATAAAATCATTATCATGCCCGACGTTGCACCTTTGTCTTTTTTAAGCATCATTGTCTGCCAGGAACATATTATCACGCTTCTCTCCCTTTTCCAGGTGGGCATTCTCCATGAAGCAGCATGTGAGGAGAACATCAAGCAAGCTACATCCCTGCTTACTGCGAGGCCCCCTTGACTCAAAACTTCTCACGGCAGCGATCAAAGGTGAACTACAGCAGAAGAAGACCCAGGACAGGTAATTAATAATTATTAATTACTGATAATATGTCACTGGTATACATTGATGCTTAAAAAATAGGGCAATAGGGAAGGGGCAAAGAAGGTATTAGTAGTGGCTCCCCAATCTGCCACAGCACCAGTCACCTGCTCACCCCTGCAACAACGAGCATGGTAATGATGATAGATAGATAGATAGATAGATAGATAGATAGATAGATAGATAGATAGATAAGGTAGATAGATAAGGTAGATGGATAAGTTAAGCTAACTGTAAATAGATAATATTAGAGATAAGATATATATATAGATAAGATAGATTGTAATTAGATAAGCTTAAAGGTAAGTTAAGATAGATATTTAGATAAGATAAATTGTAAATAAATAATATTAGAGTTAAGATAAAATCATTATCATGCCCGACGTTGCACCTTTGTCTTTTTTAAGCATCATTGTCTGCCAGGAACATATTATCACGCTTCTCTCCCTTTTCCAGGTGGGCATTCTCCATGAAGCAGCATGTGAGGAGAACATCAAGCAAGCTACATCCCTGCTTACTGCGAGGCCCCCTTGACTCAAAACTTCTCACGGCAACGATCAAAGGTGAACTACAACAGAAGAAGACCCAGGACAGGTAATTAATAATTATTAAGTACTGATAATATGTCACTGGAATACATTGATGCTTAAAAAATAGGGCAATAGGGAAGGGGCAAAGAAGGTATTAGTAGAGGTTCCCCAATCTGCCACAGCACCAGTCACCTGCTCACCCCTGCAACAACGAGCATGGTAATGATGATAGATAGATATAGATAGATAGATAGATAGATAGATAGATAGATAGATAAGGTAGATAGATAAGGTAGATGGATAAGTTAAGCTAACTGTAAATAGATAATATTAGAGATAAGATATATATATAGATAAGATAGATTGTAATAGAGTTAAGATAAAATCATTATCATGCCCGACGTTGCACCTTTGTCTTTTTTAAGCATCATTGTCTGCCAGGAACATATTATCACGCTTCTCTCCCTTTTCCAGGTGGGCATTCTCCATGAAGCAGCATGTGAGGAGAACATCAAGCAAGCTACATCCCTGCTTACTGCGAGGCCCCCTTGACTCAAAACTTCTCACGGCAACGATCAAAGGTGAACTACAGCAGAAGAAGACCCAGGACAGGTAATTAATAATTATTAATTACTGATAATATGTCACTGGTATACATTGATGCTTAAAAAATAGGGCAATAGGGAAGGGGCAAAGAAGGTATTAGTAGTGGCTCCCCAATCTGCCACAGCACCAGTCACCTGCTCACCCCTGCAACAACGAGCATGGTAATGATGATAGATAGATAGATAGATAGATAGATAGATAGATAGATAGATAGATAGATAGATAGATAGATAGATAGATAGATAAGGTAGATAGATAAGGTAGATGGATAAGTTAAGCTAACTGTAAATAGATAATATTATAGATAAGATATATATATAGATAAGATAGATTGTAATTAGATAAGCCTAAAGGTAAGTTAAGATAGATATTTAGATAAGATAGATTGTAAATAAATAATATTAGAGTTAAGATAAAATCATTATCATGCCCGACGTTGCACCTTTGTCTTTTTTAAGCATCATTGTCTGCCAGGAACATATTATCACGCTTCTCTCCCTTTTCCAGGTGGGCATTCTCCATGAAGCAGCATGTGAGGAGAACATCAAGCAAGCTACATCCCTGCTTACTGCGAGGCCCCCTTGACTCAAAACTTCTCACGGCAACGATCAAAGGTGAACTACAGCAGAAGAAGACCCAGGACAGGTAATTAATAATTATTAATTACTGATAATATGTCACTAATATACATTGATGCTTAAAAAATAGGGCAATAGGGAAGGGGCAAAGAAGGTATTAGTAGTGGCTCCCCAATCTGCCGCAGCACCAGTCACCTGCTCACCCCTGCAACAACGAGCATGGTAATGATGATAGATAGATAGATAGATAGATAGATAGATAGATAGATAGATAGATAGATAAGGTAGATAGATAAGGTAGATGGATAAGTTAAGCTAACTGTAAATAGATAATATTAGAGATAAGATATATATAGATAAGATAGATTGTAATTAGATAAGCTTAAAGGTAAGTTAAGATAGATATTTAGATAAGATAGATTGTAAATAAATAATATTAGAGTTAAGATAAAATCATTATCATGCCCGACGTTGCACCTTTGTCTTTTTTAAGCATCATTGTCTGCCAGGAACATATTATCACGCTTCTCTCCCTTTTCCAGGTGGGCATTCTCCATGAAGCAGCATGTGAGGAGAACATCAAGCAAGCTACATCCCTGCTTACTGCGAGGCCCCCTTGACTCAAAACTTCTCACGGCAACGATCAAAGGTGAACTACAACAGAAGAAGACCCAGGACAGGTAATTAATAATTATTAATTACTGATAATATGTCACTGGAATACATTGATGCTTAAAAAATAGGGCAATAGGGAAGGGGCAAAGAAGGTATTAGTAGTGGTTCCCCAATCTGCCACAGCACCAGTCACCTGCTCACCCCTGCAACAACGAGCATGGTAATGATGATAGATAGATATAGATAGATAGATAGATAGATAGATAGATAAGGTAGATAGATAAGGTAGATGGATAAGTTAAGCTAACTGTAAATAGATAATATTAGAGATAAGATATATATATAGATAAGATAGATTGTAATAGAGTTAAGATAAAATCATTATCATGCCCGACGTTGCACCTTGGTCTTTTTTAAGCATCATTGTCTGCCAGGAACATATTATCACGCTTCTCTCCCTTTTCCAGGTGGGCATTCTCCATGAAGCAGCATGTGAGGAGAACATCAAGCAAGCTACATCCCTGCTTACTGCGAGGCCCCCTTGACTCAAAACTTCTCACGGCAACGATCAAAGGTGAACTACAGCAGAAGAAGACCCAGGACAGGTAATTAATAATTATTAATTACTGATAGTATGTCACTGGTATACATTGATGCTTAAAAAATAGGGCAATAGGGAAGGGGCAAAGAAGGTATTAGTAGTGGCTCCCCAATCTGCCACAGCACCAGTCACCTGAAAAATAGGGCAATAGGGAAGGGGCAAAGAAGGTATTAGTAGTGGCTCCCCAATCTGCCACAGCACCAGTCACCTGCTCACCCCTGCAACAACGAGCATGGTAATGATGATAGATAGATAGATAGATAGATAGATAGATAGATAGATAGATAGATAGATAGATAAGGTAGATAGATAAGGTAGATGGATAAGTTAAGCTAACTGTAAATAGATAATATTATAGATAAGATATATATATAGATAAGATAGATTGTAATTAGATAAGCCTAAAGGTAAGTTAAGATAGATATTTAGATAAGATAGATTGTAAATAAATAATATTAGAGTTAAGATAAAATCATTATCATGCCCGACGTTGCACCTTTGTCTTTTTTAAGCATCATTGTCTGCCAGGAACATATTATCACGCTTCTCTCCCTTTTCCAGGTGGGCATTCTCCATGAAGCAGCATGTGAGGAGAACATCAAGCAAGCTACATCCCTGCTTACTGCGAGGCCCCCTTGACTCAAAACTTCTCACGGCAGCGATCAAAGGTGAACTACAGCAGAAGAAGACCCAGGACAGGTAATTAATAATTATTAATTACTGATAATATGTCACTGGTATACATTGATGCTTAAAAAATAGGGCAATAGGGAAGGGGCAAAGAAGGTATTAGTAGTGGCTCCCCAATCTGCCACAGCACCAGTCACCTGCTCACCCCTGCAACAACGAGCATGGTAATGATGATAGATAGATAGATAGATAGATAGATAGATAGATAAGGTAGATAGATAAGGTAGATGGATAAGTTAAGCTAACTGTAAATAGATAATATTAGAGATAAGATATATATATAGATAAGATAGATTGTAATTAGATAAGCTTAAAGGTAAGTTAAGATAGATATTTAGATAAGATAAATTGTAAATAAATAATATTAGAGTTAAGATAAAATCATTATCATGCCCGACGTTGCACCTTTGTCTTTTTTAAGCATCATTGTCTGCCAGGAACATATTATCACGCTTCTCTCCCTTTTCCAGGTGGGCATTCTCCATGAAGCAGCATGTGAGGAGAACATCAAGCAAGCTACATCCCTGCTTACTGCGAGGCCCCCTTGACTCAAAACTTCTCACGGCAACGATCAAAGGTGAACTACAACAGAAGAAGACCCAGGACAGGTAATTAATAATTATTAAGTACTGATAATATGTCACTGGAATACATTGATGCTTAAAAAATAGGGCAATAGGGAAGGGGCAAAGAAGGTATTAGTAGAGGTTCCCCAATCTGCCACAGCACCAGTCACCTGCTCACCCCTGCAACAACGAGCATGGTAATGATGATAGATAGATATAGATAGATAGATAGATAGATAGATAGATAGATAGATAAGGTAGATAGATAAGGTAGATGGATAAGTTAAGCTAACTGTAAATAGATAATATTAGAGATAAGATATATATATAGATAAGATAGATTGTAATAGAGTTAAGATAAAATCATTATCATGCCCGACGTTGCACCTTTGTCTTTTTTAAGCATCATTGTCTGCCAGGAACATATTATCACGCTTCTCTCCCTTTTCCAGGTGGGCATTCTCCATGAAGCAGCATGTGAGGAGAACATCAAGCAAGCTACATCCCTGCTTACTGCGAGGCCCCCTTGACTCAAAACTTCTCACGGCAACGATCAAAGGTGAACTACAGCAGAAGAAGACCCAGGACAGGTAATTAATAATTATTAATTACTGATAATATGTCACTGGTATACATTGATGCTTAAAAAATAGGGCAATAGGGAAGGGGCAAAGAAGGTATTAGTAGTGGCTCCCCAATCTGCCACAGCACCAGTCACCTGCTCACCCCTGCAACAACGAGCATGGTAATGATGATAGATAGATAGATAGATAGATAGATAGATAGATAGATAGATAGATAGATAGATAGATAAGGTAGATAGATAAGGTAGATGGATAAGTTAAGCTAACTGTAAATAGATAATATTATAGATAAGATATATATATAGATAAGATAGATTGTAATTAGATAAGCCTAAAGGTAAGTTAAGATAGATATTTAGATAAGATAGATTGTAAATAAATAATATTAGAGTTAAGATAAAATCATTATCATGCCCGACGTTGCACCTTTGTCTTTTTTAAGCATCATTGTCTGCCAGGAACATATTATCACGCTTCTCTCCCTTTTCCAGGTGGGCATTCTCCATGAAGCAGCATGTGAGGAGAACATCAAGCAAGCTACATCCCTGCTTATTGCGAGGCCCCCTTGACTCAAAACTTCTCACGGCAACGATCAAAGGTGAACTACAGCAGAAGAAGACCCAGGACAGGTAATTAATAATTATTAATTACTGATAATATGTCACTAATATACATTGATGCTTAAAAAATAGGGCAATAGGGAAGGGGCAAAGAAGGTATTAGTAGTGGCTCCCCAATCTGCCGCAGCACCAGTCACCTGCTCACCCCTGCAACAACGAGCATGGTAATGATGATAGATAGATAGATAGATAGATAGATAGATAGATAGATAGATAAGGTAGATAGATAAGGTAGATGGATAAGTTAAGCTAACTGTAAATAGATAATATTAGAGATAAGATATATATATAGATAAGATAGATTGTAATTAGATAAGCTTAAAGGTAAGTTAAGATAGATATTTAGATAAGATAGATTGTAAATAAATAATATTAGAGTTAAGATAAAATCATTATCATGCCCGACGTTGCACCTTTGTCTTTTTTAAGCATCATTGTCTGCCAGGAACATATTATCACGCTTCTCTCCCTTTTCCAGGTGGGCATTCTCCATGAAGCAGCATGTGAGGAGAACATCAAGCAAGCTACATCCCTGCTTACTGCGAGGCCCCCTTGACTCAAAACTTCTCACGGCAACGATCAAAGGTGAACTACAACAGAAGAAGACCCAGGACAGGTAATTAATAATTATTAATTACTGATAATATGTCACTGGAATACATTGATGCTTAAAAAATAGGGCAATAGGGAAGGGGCAAAGAAGGTATTAGTAGTGGTTCCCCAATCTGCCACAGCACCAGTCACCTGCTCACCCCTGCAACAACGAGCATGGTAATGATGATAGATAGATAGATAGATAGATAGATAGATAGATAGATAGATAGATAGATAGATAAGGTAGATAGATAAGGTAGATAGATAAGGTAGATGGATAAGTTAAGCTAACTGTAAATAGATAATATTAGAGATAAGATATATATATAGATAAGATAGATTGTAATTAGATAAGCTTAAAGGTAAGTTAAGATAGATATTTAGATAAGATAGATTGTAAATAAATAATATTAGAGTTAAGATAAAATCATTATCATGCCCGACGTTGCACCTTTGTCTTTTTTAAGCATCATTGTCTGCCAGGAACATATTATCACGCTTCTCTCCCTTTTCCAGGTGGGCATTCTCCATGAAGCAGCATGTGAGGAGAACATCAAGCAAGCTACATCCCTGCTTACTGCGAGGCCCCCTTGACTCAAAACTTCTCACGGCAGCGATCAAAGGTGAACTACAGCAGAAGAAGACCCAGGACAGGTAATTAATAATTATTAATTACTGATAATATGTCACTGGTCTACATTGATGCTTAAAAAATAGGGCAATAGGGAAGGGGCAAAGAAGGTATTAGTAGTGGCTCCCCAATCTGCCACAGCACCAGTCACCTGCTCACCCCTGCAACAACGAGCATGGTAATGATGATTGATAGATAGATAGATAGATAGATAGATAGATAGATAGATAGATAGATAGATAGATAGATAGATAGATAAGGTAGATAGATAAGGTAGATGGATAAGTTAAGCTAACTGTAAATAGATAATATTAGAGATAAGATATATATATATAGATAAGATAGATTGTAATTAGATAAGCTTAAAGGTAAGTTAAGATAGATATTTAGATAAGATAGATTGTAAATAAATAATATTAGAGTTAAGATAAAATCATTATCATGCCCGACGTTGCACCTTTGTCTTTTTTAAGCATCATTGTCTGCCAGGAACATATTATCACGCTTCTCTCCCTTTTCCAGGTGGGCATTCTCCATGAAGCAGCATGTGAGGAGAACATCAAGCAAGCTACATCCCTGCTTACTGCGAGGCCCCCTTGACTCAAAACTTCTCACGGCAGCGATCAAAGGTGAACTACAGCAGAAGAAGACCCAGGACAGGTAATTAATAATTATTAATTACTGATAATATGTCACTGGTATACATTGATGCTTAAAAAATAGGGCAATAGGGAAGGGGCAAAGAAGGTATTAGTAGTGGCTCCCCAATCTGCCACAGCACCAGTCACCTGCTCACCCCTGCAACAACGAGCATGGTAATGATGATAGATAGATAGATAGATAGATAGATAGATAGATAGATAGATAGATAGATAGATAGATAAGGTAGATAGATAAGGTAGATGGATAAGTTAAGCTAACTGTAAATAGATAATATTAGAGATAAGATATATATATAGATAAGATAGATTGTAATTAGATAAGCTTAAAGGTAAGTTAAGATAGATATTTAGATAAGATAAATTGTAAATAAATAATATTAGAGTTAAGATAAAATCATTATCATGCCCGACGTTGCACCTTTGTCTTTTTTAAGCATCATTGTCTGCCAGGAACATATTATCACGCTTCTCTCCCTTTTCCAGGTGGGCATTCTCCATGAAGCAGCATGTGAGGAGAACATCAAGCAAGCTACATCCCTGCTTACTGCGAGGCCCCCTTGACTCAAAACTTCTCACGGCAACGATCAAAGGTGAACTACAACAGAAGAAGACCCAGGACAGGTAATTAATAATTATTAAGTACTGATAATATGTCACTGGAATACATTGATGCTTAAAAAATAGGGCAATAGGGAAGGGGCAAAGAAGGTATTAGTAGAGGTTCCCCAATCTGCCACAGCACCAGTCACCTGCTCACCCCTGCAACAACGAGCATGGTAATGATGATAGATAGATATAGATAGATAGATAGATAGATAGATAGATAAGGTAGATAGATAAGGTAGATGGATAAGTTAAGCTAACTGTAAATAGATAATATTAGAGATAAGATATATATATAGATAAGATAGATTGTAATAGAGTTAAGATAAAATCATTATCATGCCCGACGTTGCACCTTTGTCTTTTTTAAGCATCATTGTCTGCCAGGAACATATTATCACGCTTCTCTCCCTTTTCCAGGTGGGCATTCTCCATGAAGCAGCATGTGAGGAGAACATCAAGCAAGCTACATCCCTGCTTACTGCGAGGCCCCCTTGACTCAAAACTTCTCACGGCAACGATCAAAGGTGAACTACAGCAGAAGAAGACCCAGGACAGGTAATTAATAATTATTAATTACTGATAATATGTCACTGGTATACATTGATGCTTAAAAAATAGGGCAATAGGGAAGGGGCAAAGAAGGTATTAGTAGTGGCTCCCCAATCTGCCACAGCACCAGTCACCTGCTCACCCCTGCAACAACGAGCATGGTAATGATGATAGATAGATAGATAGATAGATAGATAGATAGATAGATAGATAGATAGATAGATAGATAAGGTAGATAGATAAGGTAGATGGATAAGTTAAGCTAACTGTAAATAGATAATATTATAGATAAGATATATATATAGATAAGATAGATTGTAATTAGATAAGCCTAAAGGTAAGTTAAGATAGATATTTAGATAAGATAGATTGTAAATAAATAATATTAGAGTTAAGATAAAATCATTATCATGCCCGACGTTGCACCTTTGTCTTTTTTAAGCATCATTGTCTGCCAGGAACATATTATCACGCTTCTCTCCCTTTTCCAGGTGGGCATTCTCCATGAAGCAGCATGTGAGGAGAACATCAAGCAAGCTACATCCCTGCTTACTGCGAGGCCCCCTTGACTCAAAACTTCTCACGGCAACGATCAAAGGTGAACTACAGCAGAAGAAGACCCAGGACAGGTAATTAATAATTATTAATTACTGATAATATGTCACTAATATACATTGATGCTTAAAAAATAGGGCAATAGGGAAGGGGCAAAGAAGGTATTAGTAGTGGCTCCCCAATCTGCCGCAGCACCAGTCACCTGCTCACCCCTGCAACAACGAGCATGGTAATGATGATAGATAGATAGATAGATAGATAGATAGATAGATAGATAGATAGATAGATAGATAGATAGATAAGGTAGATAGATAAGGTAGATGGATAAGTTAAGCTAACTGTAAATAGATAATATTAGAGATAAGATATATATAGATAAGATAGATTGTAATTAGATAAGCTTAAAGGTAAGTTAAGATAGATATTTAGATAAGATAGATTGTAAATAAATAATATTAGAGTTAAGATAAAATCATTATCATGCCCGACGTTGCACCTTTGTCTTTTTTAAGCATCATTGTCTGCCAGGAACATATTATCACGCTTCTCTCCCTTTTCCAGGTGGGCATTCTCCATGAAGCAGCATGTGAGGAGAACATCAAGCAAGCTACATCCCTGCTTACTGCGAGGCCCCCTTGACTCAAAACTTCTCACGGCAACGATCAAAGGTGAACTACAACAGAAGAAGACCCAGGACAGGTAATTAATAATTATTAATTACTGATAATATGTCACTGGAATACATTGATGCTTAAAAAATAGGGCAATAGGGAAGGGGCAAAGAAGGTATTAGTAGTGGTTCCCCAATCTGCCACAGCACCAGTCACCTGCTCACCCCTGCAACAACGAGCATGGTAATGATGATAGATAGATATAGATAGATAGATAGATAGATAGATAGATAAGGTAGATAGATAAGGTAGATGGATAAGTTAAGCTAACTGTAAATAGATAATATTAGAGATAAGATATATATATAGATAAGATAGATTGTAATAGAGTTAAGATAAAATCATTATCATGCCCGACGTTGCACCTTGGTCTTTTTTAAGCATCATTGTCTGCCAGGAACATATTATCACGCTTCTCTCCCTTTTCCAGGTGGGCATTCTCCATGAAGCAGCATGTGAGGAGAACATCAAGCAAGCTACATCCCTGCTTACTGCGAGGCCCCCTTGACTCAAAACTTCTCACGGCAACGATCAAAGGTGAACTACAGCAGAAGAAGACCCAGGACAGGTAATTAATAATTATTAATTACTGATAGTATGTCACTGGTATACATTGATGCTTAAAAAATAGGGCAATAGGGAAGGGGCAAAGAAGGTATTAGTAGTGGCTCCCCAATCTGCCACAGCACCAGTCACCTGAAAAATAGGGCAATAGGGAAGGGGCAAAGAAGGTATTAGTAGTGGCTCCCCAATCTGCCACAGCACCAGTCACCTGCTCACCCCTGCAACAACGAGCATGGTAATGATGATAGATAGATAGATAGATAGATAGATAGATAGATAGATAGATAGATAGATAGATAGATAGATAGATAAGGTAGATAGATAAGGTAGATGGATAAGTTAAGCTAACTGTAAATAGATAATATTATAGATAAGATATATATATAGATAAGATAGATTGTAATTAGATAAGCCTAAAGGTAAGTTAAGATAGATATTTAGATAAGATAGATTGTAAATAAATAATATTAGAGTTAAGATAAAATCATTATCATGCCCGACGTTGCACCTTTGTCTTTTTTAAGCATCATTGTCTGCCAGGAACATATTATCACGCTTCTCTCCCTTTTCCAGGTGGGCATTCTCCATGAAGCAGCATGTGAGGAGAACATCAAGCAAGCTACATCCCTGCTTACTGCGAGGCCCCCTTGACTCAAAACTTCTCACGGCAACGATCAAAGGTGAACTACAGCAGAAGAAGACCCAGGACAGGTAATTAATAATTATTAATTACTGATAATATGTCACTAATATACATTGATGCTTAAAAAATAGGGCAATAGGGAAGGGGCAAAGAAGGTATTAGTAGTGGCTCCCCAATCTGCCGCAGCACCAGTCACCTGCTCACCCCTGCAACAACGAGCATGGTAATGATGATAGATAGATAGATAGATAGATAGATAGATAGATAGATAGATAAGGTAGATAGATAAGGTAGATAGATAAGGTAGATGGATAAGTTAAGCTAACTGTAAATAGATAATATTAGAGATAAGATATATATAGATAAGATAGATTGTAATTAGATAAGCTTAAAAGTAAGTTAAGATAGATATTTAGATAAGATAGATTGTAAATAAATAATATTAGAGTTAAGATAAAATCATTATCATGCCCGACGTTGCACCTTTGTCTTTTTTAAGCATCATTGTCTGCCAGGAACATATTATCACGCTTCTCTCCCTTTTCCAGGTGGGCATTCTCCATGAAGCAGCATGTGAGGAGAACATCAAGCAAGCTACATCCCTGCTTACTGCGAGGCCCCCTTGACTCAAAACTTCTCACGGCAGCGATCAAAGGTGAACTACAGCAGAAGAAGACCCAGGACAGGTAATTAATAATTATTAATTACTGATAATATGTCACTGGTATACATTGATGCTTAAAAAATAGGGCAATAGGGAAGGGGCAAAGAAGGTATTAGTAGTGGCTTCCCAATCTGCCACAGCACCAGTCACCTGCTCACCCCTGCAACAACGAGCATGGTAATGATGATAGATAGATAGATAGATAGATAGATAGATAGATAGATAGATAGATAGATAGATAGATAGATAAGGTAGATAGATAAGGTAGATGGATAAGTTAAGCTAACTGTAAATAGATAATATTAGAGATAAGATATATATATAGATAAGATAGATTGTAATTAGATAAGCTTAAAGGTAAGTTAAGATAGATATTTAGATAAGATAGATTGTAAATAAATAATATTAGAGTTAAGATAAAATCATTATCATGCCAGACGTTGCACCTTTGTCTTTTTTAAGCATCATTGTCTGCCAGGAACATATTATCACGCTTCTCTCCCTTTTCCAGGTGGGCATTCTCCATGAAGCAGCATGTGAGGAGAACATCAAGCAAGCTACATCCCTGCTTACTGCGAGGCCCCCTTGACTCAAAACTTCTCACGGCAACGATCAAAGGTGAACTACAGCAGAAGAAGACCCAGGACAGGTAATTAATAATTATTAATTACTGATAATATGTCACTGGTATACATTGATGCTTAAAAAATAGGGCAATAGGGAAGGGGCAAAGAAGGTATTAGTAGTGGCTCCCCAATCTGCCACAGCACCAGTCACCTGCTCACCCCTGCAACAACGAGCATGGTAATGATGATAGATAGATAGATAGATAGATAGATAGATAGATAGATAGATAGATAGATAGATAGATAGATAGATAGATAAGGTAGATAGATAAGGTAGATGGATAAGTTAAGCTAACTGTAAATAGATAATATTAGAGATAAGATATATATATATAGATAAGATAGATTGTAATTAGATAAGCTTAAAGGTAAGTTAAGATAGATATTTAGATAAGATAGATTGTAAATAAATAATATTAGAGTTAAGATAAAATCATTATCATGCCCGACGTTGCACCTTTGTCTTTTTTAAGCATCATTGTCTGCCAGGAACATATTATCACGCTTCTCTCCCTTTTCCAGGTGGGCATTCTCCATGAAGCAGCATGTGAGGAGAACATCAAGCAAGCTACATCCCTGCTTACTGCGAGGCCCCCTTAACTCAAAACTTCTCACGGCAACGATCAAAGGTGAACTACAGCAGAAGAAGACCCAGGACAGGTAATTAATAATTATTAATTACTGATAATATGTCACTGGTATACATTGATGCTTAAAAAATAGGGCAATAGGGAAGGGGCAAAGAAGGTATTAGTAGTGGCTCCCCAATCTGCCACAGCACCAGTCACCTGCTCACCCCTGCAACAACGAGCATGGTAATGATGATAGATAGATAGATAGATAGATAGATAGATAGATAGATAGATAGATAGATAGATAGATAGATAAGGTAGATAGATAAGGTAGATGGATAAGTTAAGCTAACTGTAAATAGATAATATTAGAGATAAGATATATATATATATAGATAAGATAGATTGTAATTAGATAAGCTTAAAGGTAAGTTAAGATAGATATTTAGATAAGATAGATTGTAAATAAATAATATTAGAGTTAAGATAAAATCATTATCATGCCCGACGTTGCACCTTTGTCTTTTTTAAGCATCATTGTCTGCCAGGAACATATTATCATGCTTCTCTCCCTTTTCCAGGTGGGCATTCTCCATGAAGCAGCATGTGAAGAGAACATCAAGCAAGCTACATCCCTGCTTACTGCGAGGCCCCCTTGACTCAAAACTTCTCACGGCAACGATCAAAGGTGAACTACAGCAGAAGAAGACCCAGGACAGGTAATTAATAATTATTAATTACTGATAATATGTCACTAATATACATTGATGCTTAAAAAATAGGGCAATAGGGAAGGGGCAAAGAAGGTATTAGTAGTGGCTCCCCAATCTGCCGCAGCACCAGTCACCTGCTCACCCCTGCAACAACGAGCATGGTAATGATGATAGATAGATAGATAGATAGATAGATAGATAGATAGATAGATAGATAGATAGATAGATAAGGTAGATAGATAAGGTAGATGGATAAGTTAAGCTAACTGTAAATAGATAATATTAGAGATAAGATATATATATATAGATAAGATAGATTGTAATTAGATAAGCTTAAAGGTAAGTTAAGATAGATATTTAGATAAGATAGATTGTAAATAAATAATATTAGAGTTAAGATAAAATCATTATCATGCCCGACGTTGCACCTTTGTCTTTTTTAAGCATCATTGTCTGCCAGGAACATATTATCACGCTTCTCTCCCTTTTCCAGGTGGGCATTCTCCATGAAGCAGCATGTGAGGAGAACATCAAGCAAGCTACATCCCTGCTTACTGCGAGGCCCCCTTGACTCAAAACTTCTCACGGCAACGATCAAAGGTGAACTACAGCAGAAGAAGACCCAGGACAGGTAATTAATAATTATTAATTACTGATAATATGTCACTAATATACATTGATGCTTAAAAAATAGGGCAATAGGGAAGGGGCAAAGAAGGTATTAGTAGTGGCTCCCCAATCTGCCGCAGCACCAGTCACCTGCTCACCCCTGCAACAACGAGCATGGTAATGATGATAGATAGATAGATAGATAGATAGATAGATAGATAGATAGATAGATAGATAGATAAGGTAGATAGATAAGGTAGATGGATAAGTTAAGCTAACTGTAAATAGATAATATTAGAGATAAGATATATATAGATAAGATAGATTGTAATTAGATAAGCTTAAAGGTAAGTTAAGATAGATATTTAGATAAGATAGATTGTAAATAAATAATATTAGAGTTAAGATAAAATCATTATCATGCCCGACGTTGCACCTTTGTCTTTTTTAAGCATCATTGTCTGCCAGGAACATATTATCACGCTTCTCTCCCTTTTCCAGGTGGGCATTCTCCATGAAGCAGCATGTGAGGAGAACATCAAGCAAGCTACATCCCTGCTTACTGCGAGGCCCCCTTGACTCAAAACTTCTCACGGCAACGATCAAAGGTGAACTACAACAGAAGAAGACCCAGGACAGGTAATTAATAATTATTAATTACTGATAATATGTCACTGGAATACATTGATGCTTAAAAAATAGGGCAATAGGGAAGGGGCAAAGAAGGTATTAGTAGTGGTTCCCCAATCTGCCACAGCACCAGTCACCTGCTCACCCCTGCAACAACGAGCATGGTAATGATGATAGATAGATATAGATAGATAGATAGATAGATAGATAGATAAGGTAGATAGATAAGGTAGATGGATAAGTTAAGCTAACTGTAAATAGATAATATTAGAGATAAGATATATATATAGATAAGATAGATTGTAATAGAGTTAAGATAAAATCATTATCATGCCCGACGTTGCACCTTGGTCTTTTTTAAGCATCATTGTCTGCCAGGAACATATTATCACGCTTCTCTCCCTTTTCCAGGTGGGCATTCTCCATGAAGCAGCATGTGAGGAGAACATCAAGCAAGCTACATCCCTGCTTACTGCGAGGCCCCCTTGACTCAAAACTTCTCACGGCAACGATCAAAGGTGAACTACAGCAGAAGAAGACCCAGGACAGGTAATTAATAATTATTAATTACTGATAGTATGTCACTGGTATACATTGATGCTTAAAAAATAGGGCAATAGGGAAGGGGCAAAGAAGGTATTAGTAGTGGCTCCCCAATCTGCCACAGCACCAGTCACCTGAAAAATAGGGCAATAGGGAAGGGGCAAAGAAGGTATTAGTAGTGGCTCCCCAATCTGCCACAGCACCAGTCACCTGCTCACCCCTGCAACAACGAGCATGGTAATGATGATAGATAGATAGATAGATAGATAGATAGATAGATAGATAGATAGATAGATAGATAAGGTAGATAGATAAGGTAGATGGATAAGTTAAGCTAACTGTAAATAGATAATATTATAGATAAGATATATATATAGATAAGATAGATTGTAATTAGATAAGCCTAAAGGTAAGTTAAGATAGATATTTAGATAAGATAGATTGTAAATAAATAATATTAGAGTTAAGATAAAATCATTATCATGCCCGACGTTGCACCTTTGTCTTTTTTAAGCATCATTGTCTGCCAGGAACATATTATCACGCTTCTCTCCCTTTTCCAGGTGGGCATTCTCCATGAAGCAGCATGTGAGGAGAACATCAAGCAAGCTACATCCCTGCTTACTGCGAGGCCCCCTTGACTCAAAACTTCTCACGGCAACGATCAAAGGTGAACTACAGCAGAAGAAGACCCAGGACAGGTAATTAATAATTATTAATTACTGATAATATGTCACTAATATACATTGATGCTTAAAAAATAGGGCAATAGGGAAGGGGCAAAGAAGGTATTAGTAGTGGCTCCCCAATCTGCCGCAGCACCAGTCACCTGCTCACCCCTGCAACAACGAGCATGGTAATGATGATAGATAGATAGATAGATAGATAGATAGATAGATAGATAGATAGATAGATAGATAGATAAGGTAGATAGATAAGGTAGATAGATAAGGTAGATGGATAAGTTAAGCTAACTGTAAATAGATAATATTAGAGATAAGATATATATAGATAAGATAGATTGTAATTAGATAAGCTTAAAAGTAAGTTAAGATAGATATTTAGATAAGATAGATTGTAAATAAATAATATTAGAGTTAAGATAAAATCATTATCATGCCCGACGTTGCACCTTTGTCTTTTTTAAGCATCATTGTCTGCCAGGAACATATTATCACGCTTCTCTCCCTTTTCCAGGTGGGCATTCTCCATGAAGCAGCATGTGAGGAGAACATCAAGCAAGCTACATCCCTGCTTACTGCGAGGCCCCCTTGACTCAAAACTTCTCACGGCAGCGATCAAAGGTGAACTACAGCAGAAGAAGACCCAGGACAGGTAATTAATAATTATTAATTACTGATAATATGTCACTGGTATACATTGATGCTTAAAAAATAGGGCAATAGGGAAGGGGCAAAGAAGGTATTAGTAGTGGCTTCCCAATCTGCCACAGCACCAGTCACCTGCTCACCCCTGCAACAACGAGCATGGTAATGATGATAGATAGATAGATAGATAGATAGATAGATAGATAGATAGATAGATAGATAGATAGATAAGGTAGATAGATAAGGTAGATGGATAAGTTAAGCTAACTGTAAATAGATAATATTAGAGATAAGATATATATATAGATAAGATAGATTGTAATTAGATAAGCTTAAAGGTAAGTTAAGATAGATATTTAGATAAGATAGATTGTAAATAAATAATATTAGAGTTAAGATAAAATCATTATCATGCCAGACGTTGCACCTTTGTCTTTTTTAAGCATCATTGTCTGCCAGGAACATATTATCACGCTTCTCTCCCTTTTCCAGGTGGGCATTCTCCATGAAGCAGCATGTGAGGAGAACATCAAGCAAGCTACATCCCTGCTTACTGCGAGGCCCCCTTGACTCAAAACTTCTCACGGCAACGATCAAAGGTGAACTACAGCAGAAGAAGACCCAGGACAGGTAATTAATAATTATTAATTACTGATAATATGTCACTGGTATACATTGATGCTTAAAAAATAGGGCAATAGGGAAGGGGCAAAGAAGGTATTAGTAGTGGCTCCCCAATCTGCCACAGCACCAGTCACCTGCTCACCCCTGCAACAACGAGCATGGTAATGATGATAGATAGATAGATAGATAGATAGATAGATAGATAGATAGATAGATAGATAGATAGATAGATAGATAAGGTAGATAGATAAGGTAGATGGATAAGTTAAGCTAACTGTAAATAGATAATATTAGAGATAAGATATATATATATAGATAAGATAGATTGTAATTAGATAAGCTTAAAGGTAAGTTAAGATAGATATTTAGATAAGATAGATTGTAAATAAATAATATTAGAGTTAAGATAAAATCATTATCATGCCCGACGTTGCACCTTTGTCTTTTTTAAGCATCATTGTCTGCCAGGAACATATTATCACGCTTCTCTCCCTTTTCCAGGTGGGCATTCTCCATGAAGCAGCATGTGAGGAGAACATCAAGCAAGCTACATCCCTGCTTACTGCGAGGCCCCCTTAACTCAAAACTTCTCACGGCAACGATCAAAGGTGAACTACAGCAGAAGAAGACCCAGGACAGGTAATTAATAATTATTAATTACTGATAATATGTCACTGGTATACATTGATGCTTAAAAAATAGGGCAATAGGGAAGGGGCAAAGAAGGTATTAGTAGTGGCTCCCCAATCTGCCACAGCACCAGTCACCTGCTCACCCCTGCAACAACGAGCATGGTAATGATGATAGATAGATAGATAGATAGATAGATAGATAGATAGATAGATAGATAGATAGATAGATAGATAGATAAGGTAGATAGATAAGGTAGATGGATAAGTTAAGCTAACTGTAAATAGATAATATTAGAGATAAGATATATATATATATAGATAAGATAGATTGTAATTAGATAAGCTTAAAGGTAAGTTAAGATAGATATTTAGATAAGATAGATTGTAAATAAATAATATTAGAGTTAAGATAAAATCATTATCATGCCCGACGTTGCACCTTTGTCTTTTTTAAGCATCATTGTCTGCCAGGAACATATTATCATGCTTCTCTCCCTTTTCCAGGTGGGCATTCTCCATGAAGCAGCATGTGAAGAGAACATCAAGCAAGCTACATCCCTGCTTACTGCGAGGCCCCCTTGACTCAAAACTTCTCACGGCAACGATCAAAGGTGAACTACAGCAGAAGAAGACCCAGGACAGGTAATTAATAATTATTAATTACTGATAATATGTCACTAATATACATTGATGCTTAAAAAATAGGGCAATAGGGAAGGGGCAAAGAAGGTATTAGTAGTGGCTCCCCAATCTGCCGCAGCACCAGTCACCTGCTCACCCCTGCAACAACGAGCATGGTAATGATGATAGATAGATAGATAGATAGATAGATAGATAGATAGATAGATAGATAGATAGATAGATAAGGTAGATAGATAAGGTAGATGGATAAGTTAAGCTAACTGTAAATAGATAATATTAGAGATAAGATATATATATATATAGATAAGATAGATTGTAATTAGATAAGCTTAAAGGTAAGTTAAGATAGATATTTAGATAAGATAGATTGTAAATAAATAATATTAGAGTTAAGATAAAATCATTATCATGCCAGACGTTGCACCTTTGTCTTTTTTAAGCATCATTGTCTGCCAGGAACATATTATCACGCTTCTCTCCCTTTTCCAGGTGGGCATTCTCCATGAAGCAGCATGTGAGGAGAACATCAAGCAAGCTACATCCCTGCTTACTGCGAGGCCCCCTTGACTCAAAACTTCTCACGGCAACGATCAAAGGTGAACTACAGCAGAAGAAGACCCAGGACAGGTAATTAATAATTATTAATTACTGATAATATGTCACTGGTATACATTGATGCTTAAAAAATAGGGCAATAGGGAAGGGGCAAAGAAGGTATTAGTAGTGGCTCCCCAATCTGCCACAGCACCAGTCACCTGCTCACCCCTGCAACAACGAGCATGGTAATGATGATAGATAGATAGATAGATAGATAGATAGATAGATAGATAGATAGATAGATAGATAGATAGATAGATAGATAGATAAGGTAGATAGATAAGGTAGATGGATAAGTTAAGCTAACTGTAAATAGATAATATTAGAGATAAGATATATATAGATAAGATAGATTGTAATTAGATAAGCTTAAAGGTAAGTTAAGATAGATATTTAGATAAGATAGATTGTAAATAAATAATATTAGAGTTAAGATAAAATCATTATCATGCCCGACGTTGCACCTTTGTCTTTTTTAAGCATCATTGTCTGCCAGGAACATATTATCACGCTTCTCTCCCTTTTCCAGGTGGGCATTCTCCATGAAGCAGCATGTGAGGAGAACATCAAGCAAGCTACATCCCTGCTTACTGCGAGGCCCCCTTGACTCAAAACTTCTCACGGCAACGATCAAAGGTGAACTACAGCAGAAGAAGACCCAGGACAGGTAATTAATAATTATTAATTACTGATAATATGTCACTGGTATACATTGATGCTTAAAAAATAGGGCAATAGGGAAGGGGCAAAGAAGGTATTAGTAGTGGCTCCCCAATCTGCCACAGCACCAGTCACCTGCTCACCCCTGCAACAACGAGCATGGTAATGATGATAGATAGATAGATAGATAGATAGATAGATAGATAGATAGATAGATAGATAGATAGATAGATAGATAGATAAGGTAGATAGATAAGGTAGATGGATAAGTTAAGCTAACTGTAAATAGATAATATTAGAGATAAGATATATATATATAGATAAGATAGATTGTAATTAGATAAGCTTAAAGGTAAGTTAAGATAGATATTTAGATAAGATAGATTGTAAATAAATAATATTAGAGTTAAGATAAAATCATTATCATGCCCGACGTTGCACCTTTGTCTTTTTTAAGCATCATTGTCTGCCAGGAACATATTATCACGCTTCTCTCCCTTTTCCAGGTGGGCATTCTCCATGAAGCAGCATGTGAGGAGAACATCAAGCAAGCTACATCCCTGCTTACTGCGAGGCCCCCTTGACTCAAAACTTCTCACGGCAACGATCAAAGGTGAACTACAGCAGAAGAAGACCCAGGACAGGTAATTAATAATTATTAATTACTGTTAATATGTCACTAATATACATTGATGCTTAAAAAATAGGGCAATAGGGAAGGGGCAAAGAAGGTATTAGTAGTGGCTCCCCAATCTGCCGCAGCACCAGTCACCTGCTCACCCCTGCAACAACGAGCATGGTAATGATGATAGATAGATAGATAGATAGATAGATAGATAGATAGATAGATAGATAGATAGATAGATAGATAGATAGATAAGGTAGATGGATAAGTTAAGCTAACTGTAAATAGATAATATTAGAGATAAGATATATATATATATAGATAAGATAGATTGTAATTAGATAAGCTTAAAGGTAAGTTAAGATAGATATTTAGATAAGATAGATTGTAAATAAATAATATTAGAGTTAAGATAAAATCATTATCATGCCCGACGTTGCACCTTTGTCTTTTTTAAGCATCATTGTCTGCCAGGAACATATTATCACGCTTCTCTCCCTTTTCCAGGTGGGCATTCTCCATGAAGCAGCATGTGAGGAGAACATCAAGCAAGCTACATCCCTGCTTACTGCGAGGCCCCCTTGACTCAAAACTTCTCACGGCAACGATCAAAGGTGAACTACAGCAGAAGAAGACCCAGGACAGGTAATTAATAATTATTAATTACTGTTAATATGTCACTAATATACATTGATGCTTAAAAAATAGGGCAATAGGGAAGGGGCAAAGAAGGTATTAGTAGTGGCTCCCCAATCTGCCGCAGCACCAGTCACCTGCTCACCCCTGCAACAACGAGCATGGTAATGATGATAGATAGATATAGATAGATAGATAGATAGATAGATAGATAGATAAGGTAGATAGATAAGGTAGATGGATAAGTTAAGCTAACTGTAAATAGATAATATTAGAGATAAGATATATATATAGATAAGATAGATTGTAATAGAGTTAAGATAAAATCATTATCATGCCCGACGTTGCACCTTTGTCTTTTTTAAGCATCATTGTCTGCCAGGAACATATTATCACGCTTCTCTCCCTTTTCCAGGTGGGCATTCTCCATGAAGCAGCATGTGAGGAGAACATCAAGCAAGCTACATCCCTGCTTACTGCGAGGCCCCCTTGACTCAAAACTTCTCACGGCAACGATCAAAGGTGAACTACAGCAGAAGAAGACCCAGGACAGGTAATTAATAATTATTAATTACTGATAATATGTCACTGGTATACATTGATGCTTAAAAAATAGGGCAATAGGGAAGGGGCAAAGAAGGTATTAGTAGTGGCTCCCCAATCTGCCACAGCACCAGTCACCTGCTCACCCCTGCAACAACGAGCATGGTAATGATGATAGATAGATAGATAGATAGATAGATAGATAGATAGATAGATAGATAGATAGATAGATAAGGTAGATAGATAAGGTAGATGGATAAGTTAAGCTAACTGTAAATAGATAATATTATAGATAAGATATATATATAGATAAGATAGATTGTAATTAGATAAGCATAAAGGTAAGTTAAGATAGATATTTAGATAAGATAGATTGTAAATAAATAATATTAGAGTTAAGATAAAATCATTATCATGCCCGACGTTGCACCTTTGTCTTTTTTAAGCATCATTGTCTGCCAGGAACATATTATCATGCTTCTCTCCCTTTTCCAGGTGGGCATTCTCCATGAAGCAGCATGTGAAGAGAACATCAAGCAAGCTACATCCCTGCTTACTGCGAGGCCCCCTTGACTCAAAACTTCTCACGGCAACGATCAAAGGTGAACTACAGCAGAAGAAGACCCAGGACAGGTAATTAATAATTATTAATTACTGATAATATGTCACTAATATACATTGATGCTTAAAAAATAGGGCAATAGGGAAGGGGCAAAGAAGGTATTAGTAGTGGCTCCCCAATCTGCCGCAGCACCAGTCACCTGCTCACCCCTGCAACAACGAGCATGGTAATGATGATAGATAGATAGATAGATAGATAGATAGATAGATAGATAGATAGATAGATAGATAAGGTAGATAGATAAGGTAGATGGATAAGTTAAGCTAACTGTAAATAGATAATATTAGAGATAAGATATATATATATATAGATAAGATAGATTGTAATTAGATAAGCTTAAAGGTAAGTTAAGATAGATATTTAGATAAGATAGATTGTAAATAAATAATATTAGAGTTAAGATAAAATCATTATCATGCCCGACGTTGCACCTTTGTCTTTTTTAAGCATCATTGTCTGCCAGGAACATATTATCACGCTTCTCTCCCTTTTCCAGGTGGGCATTCTCCATGAAGCAGCATGTGAGGAGAACATCAAGCAAGCTACATCCCTGCTTACTGCGAGGCCCCCTTGACTCAAAACTTCTCACGGCAACGATCAAAGGTGAACTACAGCAGAAGAAGACCCAGGACAGGTAATTAATAATTATTAATTACTGTTAATATGTCACTAATATACATTGATGCTTAAAAAATAGGGCAATAGGGAAGGGGCAAAGAAGGTATTAGTAGTGGCTCCCCAATCTGCCGCAGCACCAGTCACCTGCTCACCCCTGCAACAACGAGCATGGTAATGATGATAGATAGATATAGATAGATAGATAGATAGATAGATAGATAGATAAGGTAGATAGATAAGGTAGATGGATAAGTTAAGCTAACTGTAAATAGATAATATTAGAGATAAGATATATATATAGATAAGATAGATTGTAATAGAGTTAAGATAAAATCATTATCATGCCCGACGTTGCACCTTTGTCTTTTTTAAGCATCATTGTCTGCCAGGAACATATTATCACGCTTCTCTCCCTTTTCCAGGTGGGCATTCTCCATGAAGCAGCATGTGAGGAGAACATCAAGCAAGCTACATCCCTGCTTACTGCGAGGCCCCCTTGACTCAAAACTTCTCACGGCAACGATCAAAGGTGAACTACAGCAGAAGAAGACCCAGGACAGGTAATTAATAATTATTAATTACTGATAATATGTCACTGGTATACATTGATGCTTAAAAAATAGGGCAATAGGGAAGGGGCAAAGAAGGTATTAGTAGTGGCTCCCCAATCTGCCACAGCACCAGTCACCTGCTCACCCCTGCAACAACGAGCATGGTAATGATGATAGATAGATAGATAGATAGATAGATAGATAGATAGATAGATAGATAGATAGATAGATAGATAAGGTAGATAGATAAGGTAGATGGATAAGTTAAGCTAACTGTAAATAGATAATATTATAGATAAGATATATATATAGATAAGATAGATTGTAATTAGATAAGCATAAAGGTAAGTTAAGATAGATATTTAGATAAGATAGATTGTAAATAAATAATATTAGAGTTAAGATAAAATCATTATCATGCCCGACGTTGCACCTTTGTCTTTTTTAAGCATCATTGTCTGCCAGGAACATATTATCACGCTTCTCTCCCTTTTCCAGGTGGGCATTCTCCATGAAGCAGCATGTGAGGAGAACATCAAGCAAGCTACATCCCTGCTTATTGCGAGGCCCCCTTGACTCAAAACTTCTCACGGCAACGATCAAAGGTGAACTACAGCAGAAGAAGACCCAGGACAGGTAATTAATAATTATTAATTACTGATAATATGTCACTAATATACATTGATGCTTAAAAAATAGGGCAATAGGGAAGGGGCAAAGAAGGTATTAGTAGTGGCTCCCCAATCTGCCGCAGCACCAGTCACCTGCTCACCCCTGCAACAACGAGCATGGTAATGATGATAGATAGATAGATAGATAGATAGATAGATAGATAGATAGATAGATAGATAGATAGATAGATAAGGTAGATAGATAAGGTAGATGGATAAGTTAAGCTAACTGTAAATAGATAATATTAGAGATAAGATATATATATAGATAAGATAGATTGTAATTAGATAAGCTTAAAGGTAAGTTAAGATAGATATTTAGATAAGATAGATTGTAAATAAATAATATTAGAGTTAAGATAAAATCATTATCATGCCCGACGTTGCACCTTTGTCTTTTTTAAGCATCATTGTCTGCCAGGAACATATTATCACGCTTCTCTCCCTTTTCCAGGTGGGCATTCTCCATGAAGCAGCATGTGAGGAGAACATCAAGCAAGCTACATCCCTGCTTACTGCGAGGCCCCCTTGACTCAAAACTTCTCACGGCAACGATCAAAGGTGAACTACAACAGAAGAAGACCCAGGACAGGTAATTAATAATTATTAATTACTGATAATATGTCACTGGAATACATTGATGCTTAAAAAATAGGGCAATAGGGAAGGGGCAAAGAAGGTATTAGTAGTGGTTCCCCAATCTGCCACAGCACCAGTCACCTGCTCACCCCTGCAACAACGAGCATGGTAATGATGATAGATAGATAGATAGATAGATAGATAGATAGATAGATAGATAGATAGATAGATAGATAGATAAGGTAGATAGATAAGGTAGATAGATAAGGTAGATGGATAAGTTAAGCTAACTGTAAATAGATAATATTAGAGATAAGATATATATATAGATAAGATAGATTGTAATTAGATAAGCTTAAAGGTAAGTTAAGATAGATATTTAGATAAGATAGATTGTAAATAAATAATATTAGAGTTAAGATAAAATCATTATCATGCCCGACGTTGCACCTTTGTCTTTTTTAAGCATCATTGTCTGCCAGGAACATATTATCACGCTTCTCTCCCTTTTCCAGGTGGGCATTCTCCATGAAGCAGCATGTGAGGAGAACATCAAGCAAGCTACATCCCTGCTTACTGCGAGGCCCCCTTGACTCAAAACTTCTCACGGCAGCGATCAAAGGTGAACTACAGCAGAAGAAGACCCAGGACAGGTAATTAATAATTATTAATTACTGATAATATGTCACTGGTATACATTGATGCTTAAAAAATAGGGCAATAGGGAAGGGGCAAAGAAGGTATTAGTAGTGGCTCCCCAATCTGCCACAGCACCAGTCACCTGCTCACCCCTGCAACAACGAGCATGGTAATGATGATTGATAGATAGATAGATAGATAGATAGATAGATAGATAGATAGATAGATAGATAGATAGATAGATAGATAAGGTAGATAGATAAGGTAGATGGATAAGTTAAGCTAACTGTAAATAGATAATATTAGAGATAAGATATATATATATAGATAAGATAGATTGTAATTAGATAAGCTTAAAGGTAAGTTAAGATAGATATTTAGATAAGATAGATTGTAAATAAATAATATTAGAGTTAAGATAAAATCATTATCATGCCCGACGTTGCACCTTTGTCTTTTTTAAGCATCATTGTCTGCCAGGAACATATTATCACGCTTCTCTCCCTTTTCCAGGTGGGCATTCTCCATGAAGCAGCATGTGAGGAGAACATCAAGCAAGCTACATCCCTGCTTACTGCGAGGCCCCCTTGACTCAAAACTTCTCACGGCAGCGATCAAAGGTGAACTACAGCAGAAGAAGACCCAGGACAGGTAATTAATAATTATTAATTACTGATAATATGTCACTGGTATACATTGATGCTTAAAAAATAGGGCAATAGGGAAGGGGCAAAGAAGGTATTAGTAGTGGCTCCCCAATCTGCCACAGCACCAGTCACCTGCTCACCCCTGCAACAACGAGCATGGTAATGATGATAGATAGATAGATAGATAGATAGATAGATAGATAGATAGATAGATAGATAGATAGATAGATAAGGTAGATAGATAAGGTAGATGGATAAGTTAAGCTAACTGTAAATAGATAATATTAGAGATAAGATATATATATAGATAAGATAGATTGTAATTAGATAAGCTTAAAGGTAAGTTAAGATAGATATTTAGATAAGATAAATTGTAAATAAATAATATTAGAGTTAAGATAAAATCATTATCATGCCCGACGTTGCACCTTTGTCTTTTTTAAGCATCATTGTCTGCCAGGAACATATTATCACGCTTCTCTCCCTTTTCCAGGTGGGCATTCTCCATGAAGCAGCATGTGAGGAGAACATCAAGCAAGCTACATCCCTGCTTACTGCGAGGCCCCCTTGACTCAAAACTTCTCACGGCAACGATCAAAGGTGAACTACAACAGAAGAAGACCCAGGACAGGTAATTAATAATTATTAAGTACTGATAATATGTCACTGGAATACATTGATGCTTAAAAAATAGGGCAATAGGGAAGGGGCAAAGAAGGTATTAGTAGTGGTTCCCCAATCTGCCACAGCACCAGTCACCTGCTCACCCCTGCAACAACGAGCATGGTAATGATGATAGATAGATATAGATAGATAGATAGATAGATAGATAGATAGATAAGGTAGATAGATAAGGTAGATGGATAAGTTAAGCTAACTGTAAATAGATAATATTAGAGATAAGATATATATATAGATAAGATAGATTGTAATAGAGTTAAGATAAAATCATTATCATGCCCGACGTTGCACCTTTGTCTTTTTTAAGCATCATTGTCTGCCAGGAACATATTATCACGCTTCTCTCCCTTTTCCAGGTGGGCTTTCTCCATGAAGCAGCATGTGAGGAGAACATCAAGCAAGCTACATCCCTGCTTACTGCGAGGCCCCCTTGACTCAAAACTTCTCACGGCAACGATCAAAGGTGAACTACAGCAGAAGAAGACCCAGGACAGGTAATTAATAATTATTAATTACTGATAATATGTCACTGGTATACATTGATGCTTAAAAAATAGGGCAATAGGGAAGGGGCAAAGAAGGTATTAGTAGTGGCTCCCCAATCTGCCACAGCACCAGTCACCTGCTCACCCCTGCAACAACGAGCATGGTAATGATGATAGATAGATAGATAGATAGATAGATAGATAGATAGATAGATAGATAGATAGATAGATAGATAGATAAGGTAGATAGATAAGGTAGATGGATAAGTTAAGCTAACTGTAAATAGATAATATTATAGATAAGATATATATATAGATAAGATAGATTGTAATTAGATAAGCCTAAAGGTAAGTTAAGATAGATATTTAGATAAGATAGATTGTAAATAAATAATATTAGAGTTAAGATAAAATCATTATCATGCCCGACGTTGCACCTTTGTCTTTTTTAAGCATCATTGTCTGCCAGGAACATATTATCACGCTTCTCTCCCTTTTCCAGGTGGGCATTCTCCATGAAGCAGCATGTGAGGAGAACATCAAGCAAGCTACATCCCTGCTTACTGCGAGGCCCCCTTGACTCAAAACTTCTCACGGCAACGATCAAAGGTGAACTACAGCAGAAGAAGACCCAGGACAGGTAATTAATAATTATTAATTACTGATAATATGTCACTAATATACATTGATGCTTAAAAAATAGGGCAATAGGGAAGGGGCAAAGAAGGTATTAGTAGTGGCTCCCCAATCTGCCGCAGCACCAGTCACCTGCTCACCCCTGCAACAACGAGCATGGTAATGATGATAGATAGATAGATAGATAGATAGATAGATAGATAGATAGATAGATAGATAGATAGATAAGGTAGATAGATAAGGTAGATGGATAAGTTAAGCTAACTGTAAATAGATAATATTAGAGATAAGATATATATAGATAAGATAGATTGTAATTAGATAAGCTTAAAGGTAAGTTAAGATAGATATTTAGATAAGATAGATTGTAAATAAATAATATTAGAGTTAAGATAAAATCATTATCATGCCCGACGTTGCACCTTTGTCTTTTTTAAGCATCATTGTCTGCCAGGAACATATTATCACGCTTCTCTCCCTTTTCCAGGTGGGCATTCTCCATGAAGCAGCATGTGAGGAGAACATCAAGCAAGCTACATCCCTGCTTACTGCGAGGCCCCCTTGACTCAAAACTTCTCACGGCAACGATCAAAGGTGAACTACAACAGAAGAAGACCCAGGACAGGTAATTAATAATTATTAATTACTGATAATATGTCACTGGAATACATTGATGCTTAAAAAATAGGGCAATTGGGAAGGGGCAAAGAAGGTATTAGTAGTGGTTCCCCAATCTGCCACAGCACCAGTCACCTGCTCACCCCTGCAACAACGAGCATGGTAATGATGATAGATAGATATAGATAGATAGATAGATAGATAGATAGATAGATAGATAAGGTAGATAGATAAGGTAGATGGATAAGTTAAGCTAACTGTAAATAGATAATATTAGAGATAAGATATATATATAGATAAGATAGATTGTAATAGAGTTAAGATAAAATCATTATCATGCCCGACGTTGCACCTTGGTCTTTTTTAAGCATCATTGTCTGCCAGGAACATATTATCACGCTTCTCTCCCTTTTCCAGGTGGGCATTCTCCATGAAGCAGCATGTGAGGAGAACATCAAGCAAGCTACATCCCTGCTTACTGCGAGGCCCCCTTGACTCAAAACTTCTCACGGCAACGATCAAAGGTGAACTACAGCAGAAGAAGACCCAGGACAGGTAATTAATAATTATTAATTACTGATAGTATGTCACTGGTATACATTGATGCTTAAAAAATAGGGCAATAGGGAAGGGGCAAAGAAGGTATTAGTAGTGGCTCCCCAATCTGCCACAGCACCAGTCACCTGAAAAATAGGGCAATAGGGAAGGGGCAAAGAAGGTATTAGTAGTGGCTCCCCAATCTGCCACAGCACCAGTCACCTGCTCACCCCTGCAACAACGAGCATGGTAATGATGATAGATAGATAGATAGATAGATAGATAGATAGATAGATAGATAGATAGATAGATAAGGTAGATAGATAAGGTAGATGGATAAGTTAAGCTAACTGTAAATAGATAATATTATAGATAAGATATATATATAGATAAGATAGATTGTAATTAGATAAGCCTAAAGGTAAGTTAAGATAGATATTTAGATAAGATAGATTGTAAATAAATAATATTAGAGTTAAGATAAAATCATTATCATGCCCGACGTTGCACCTTTGTCTTTTTTAAGCATCATTGTCTGCCAGGAACATATTATCACGCTTCTCTCCCTTTTCCAGGTGGGCATTCTCCATGAAGCAGCATGTGAGGAGAACATCAAGCAAGCTACATCCCTGCTTACTGCGAGGCCCCCTTGACTCAAAACTTCTCACGGCAACGATCAAAGGTGAACTACAGCAGAAGAAGACCCAGGACAGGTAATTAATAATTATTAATTACTGATAATATGTCACTAATATACATTGATGCTTAAAAAATAGGGCAATAGGGAAGGGGCAAAGAAGGTATTAGTAGTGGCTCCCCAATCTGCCGCAGCACCAGTCACCTGCTCACCCCTGCAACAACGAGCATGGTAATGATGATAGATAGATAGATAGATAGATAGATAGATAGATAGATAGATAGATAGATAGATAAGGTAGATAGATAAGGTAGATAGATAAGGTAGATGGATAAGTTAAGCTAACTGTAAATAGATAATATTAGAGATAAGATATATATAGATAAGATAGATTGTAATTAGATAAGCTTAAAAGTAAGTTAAGATAGATATTTAGATAAGATAGATTGTAAATAAATAATATTAGAGTTAAGATAAAATCATTATCATGCCCGACGTTGCACCTTTGTCTTTTTTAAGCATCATTGTCTGCCAGGAACATATTATCACGCTTCTCTCCCTTTTCCAGGTGGGCATTCTCCATGAAGCAGCATGTGAGGAGAACATCAAGCAAGCTACATCCCTGCTTACTGCGAGGCCCCCTTGACTCAAAACTTCTCACGGCAGCGATCAAAGGTGAACTACAGCAGAAGAAGACCCAGGACAGGTAATTAATAATTATTAATTACTGATAATATGTCACTGGTATACATTGATGCTTAAAAAATAGGGCAATAGGGAAGGGGCAAAGAAGGTATTAGTAGTGGCTTCCCAATCTGCCACAGCACCAGTCACCTGCTCACCCCTGCAACAACGAGCATGGTAATGATGATAGATAGATAGATAGATAGATAGATAGATAGATAGATAGATAGATAGATAGATAGATAGATAGATAAGGTAGATAGATAAGGTAGATGGATAAGTTAAGCTAACTGTAAATAGATAATATTAGAGATAAGATATATATATAGATAAGATAGATTGTAATTAGATAAGCTTAAAGGTAAGTTAAGATAGATATTTAGATAAGATAGATTGTAAATAAATAATATTAGAGTTAAGATAAAATCATTATCATGCCAGACGTTGCACCTTTGTCTTTTTTAAGCATCATTGTCTGCCAGGAACATATTATCACGCTTCTCTCCCTTTTCCAGGTGGGCATTCTCCATGAAGCAGCATGTGAGGAGAACATCAAGCAAGCTACATCCCTGCTTACTGCGAGGCCCCCTTGACTCAAAACTTCTCACGGCAACGATCAAAGGTGAACTACAGCAGAAGAAGACCCAGGACAGGTAATTAATAATTATTAATTACTGATAATATGTCACTGGTATACATTGATGCTTAAAAAATAGGGCAATAGGGAAGGGGCAAAGAAGGTATTAGTAGTGGCTCCCCAATCTGCCACAGCACCAGTCACCTGCTCACCCCTGCAACAACGAGCATGGTAATGATGATAGATAGATAGATAGATAGATAGATAGATAGATAGATAGATAGATAGATAGATAGATAAGGTAGATAGATAAGGTAGATGGATAAGTTAAGCTAACTGTAAATAGATAATATTAGAGATAAGATATATATATATAGATAAGATAGATTGTAATTAGATAAGCTTAAAGGTAAGTTAAGATAGATATTTAGATAAGATAGATTGTAAATAAATAATATTAGAGTTAAGATAAAATCATTATCATGCCCGACGTTGCACCTTTGTCTTTTTTAAGCATCATTGTCTGCCAGGAACATATTATCACGCTTCTCTCCCTTTTCCAGGTGGGCATTCTCCATGAAGCAGCATGTGAGGAGAACATCAAGCAAGCTACATCCCTGCTTACTGCGAGGCCCCCTTGACTCAAAACTTCTCACGGCAACGATCAAAGGTGAACTACAGCAGAAGAAGACCCAGGACAGGTAATTAATAATTATTAATTACTGATAATATGTCACTGGTATACATTGATGCTTAAAAAATAGGGCAATAGGGAAGGGGCAAAGAAGGTATTAGTAGTGGCTCCCCAATCTGCCACAGCACCAGTCACCTGCTCACCCCTGCAACAACGAGCATGGTAATGATGATAGATAGATAGATAGATAGATAGATAGATAGATAGATAGATAGATAGATAGATAAGGTAGATAGATAAGGTAGATGGATAAGTTAAGCTAACTGTAAATAGATAATATTAGAGATAAGATATATATATATATAGATAAGATAGATTGTAATTAGATAAGCTTAAAGGTAAGTTAAGATAGATATTTAGATAAGATAGATTGTAAATAAATAATATTAGAGTTAAGATAAAATCATTATCATGCCCGACGTTGCACCTTTGTCTTTTTTAAGCATCATTGTCTGCCAGGAACATATTATCACGCTTCTCTCCCTTTTCCAGGTGGGCATTCTCCATGAAGCAGCATGTGAGGAGAACATCAAGCAAGCTACATCCCTGCTTACTGCGAGGCCCCCTTGACTCAAAACTTCTCACGGCAACGATCAAAGGTGAACTACAGCAGAAGAAGACCCAGGACAGGTAATTAATAATTATTAATTACTGATAATATGTCACTAATATACATTGATGCTTAAAAAATAGGGCAATAGGGAAGGGGCAAAGAAGGTATTAGTAGTGGCTCCCCAATCTGCCGCAGCACCAGTCACCTGCTCACCCCTGCAACAACGAGCATGGTAATGATGATAGATAGATAGATAGATAGATAGATAGATAGATAGATAGATAGATAGATAGATAGATAAGGTAGATAGATAAGGTAGATGGATAAGTTAAGCTAACTGTAAATAGATAATATTAGAGATAAGATATATATAGATAAGATAGATTGTAATTAGATAAGCTTAAAGGTAAGTTAAGATAGATATTTAGATAAGATAGATTGTAAATAAATAATATTAGAGTTAAGATAAAATCATTATCATGCCCGACGTTGCACCTTTGTCTTTTTTAAGCATCATTGTCTGCCAGGAACATATTATCACGCTTCTCTCCCTTTTCCAGGTGGGCATTCTCCATGAAGCAGCATGTGAGGAGAACATCAAGCAAGCTACATCCCTGCTTACTGCGAGGCCCCCTTGACTCAAAACTTCTCACGGCAACGATCAAAGGTGAACTACAACAGAAGAAGACCCAGGACAGGTAATTAATAATTATTAATTACTGATAATATGTCACTGGAATACATTGATGCTTAAAAAATAGGGCAATTGGGAAGGGGCAAAGAAGGTATTAGTAGTGGTTCCCCAATCTGCCACAGCACCAGTCACCTGCTCACCCCTGCAACAACGAGCATGGTAATGATGATAGATAGATATAGATAGATAGATAGATAGATAGATAGATAGATAGATAGATAAGGTAGATAGATAAGGTAGATGGATAAGTTAAGCTAACTGTAAATAGATAATATTAGAGATAAGATATATATATAGATAAGATAGATTGTAATAGAGTTAAGATAAAATCATTATCATGCCCGACGTTGCACCTTGGTCTTTTTTAAGCATCATTGTCTGCCAGGAACATATTATCACGCTTCTCTCCCTTTTCCAGGTGGGCATTCTCCATGAAGCAGCATGTGAGGAGAACATCAAGCAAGCTACATCCCTGCTTACTGCGAGGCCCCCTTGACTCAAAACTTCTCACGGCAACGATCAAAGGTGAACTACAGCAGAAGAAGACCCAGGACAGGTAATTAATAATTATTAATTACTGATAGTATGTCACTGGTATACATTGATGCTTAAAAAATAGGGCAATAGGGAAGGGGCAAAGAAGGTATTAGTAGTGGCTCCCCAATCTGCCACAGCACCAGTCACCTGAAAAATAGGGCAATAGGGAAGGGGCAAAGAAGGTATTAGTAGTGGCTCCCCAATCTGCCACAGCACCAGTCACCTGCTCACCCCTGCAACAACGAGCATGGTAATGATGATAGATAGATAGATAGATAGATAGATAGATAGATAGATAGATAGATAGATAGATAGATAGATAGATAGATAGATAGATAAGGTAGATAGATAAGGTAGATGGATAAGTTAAGCTAACTGTAAATAGATAATATTATAGATAAGATATATATATAGATAAGATAGATTGTAATTAGATAAGCCTAAAGGTAAGTTAAGATAGATATTTAGATAAGATAGATTGTAAATAAATAATATTAGAGTTAAGATAAAATCATTATCATGCCCGACGTTGCACCTTTGTCTTTTTTAAGCATCATTGTCTGCCAGGAACATATTATCACGCTTCTCTCCCTTTTCCAGGTGGGCATTCTCCATGAAGCAGCATGTGAGGAGAACATCAAGCAAGCTACATCCCTGCTTACTGCGAGGCCCCCTTGACTCAAAACTTCTCACGGCAACGATCAAAGGTGAACTACAGCAGAAGAAGACCCAGGACAGGTAATTAATAATTATTAATTACTGATAATATGTCACTAATATACATTGATGCTTAAAAAATAGGGCAATAGGGAAGGGGCAAAGAAGGTATTAGTAGTGGCTCCCCAATCTGCCGCAGCACCAGTCACCTGCTCACCCCTGCAACAACGAGCATGGTAATGATGATAGATAGATAGATAGATAGATAGATAGATAGATAGATAGATAGATAGATAGATAAGGTAGATAGATAAGGTAGATAGATAAGGTAGATGGATAAGTTAAGCTAACTGTAAATAGATAATATTAGAGATAAGATATATATAGATAAGATAGATTGTAATTAGATAAGCTTAAAAGTAAGTTAAGATAGATATTTAGATAAGATAGATTGTAAATAAATAATATTAGAGTTAAGATAAAATCATTATCATGCCCGACGTTGCACCTTTGTCTTTTTTAAGCATCATTGTCTGCCAGGAACATATTATCACGCTTCTCTCCCTTTTCCAGGTGGGCATTCTCCATGAAGCAGCATGTGAGGAGAACATCAAGCAAGCTACATCCCTGCTTACTGCGAGGCCCCCTTGACTCAAAACTTCTCACGGCAGCGATCAAAGGTGAACTACAGCAGAAGAAGACCCAGGACAGGTAATTAATAATTATTAATTACTGATAATATGTCACTGGTATACATTGATGCTTAAAAAATAGGGCAATAGGGAAGGGGCAAAGAAGGTATTAGTAGTGGCTTCCCAATCTGCCACAGCACCAGTCACCTGCTCACCCCTGCAACAACGAGCATGGTAATGATGATAGATAGATAGATAGATAGATAGATAGATAGATAGATAGATAGATAGATAGATAGATAGATAAGGTAGATAGATAAGGTAGATGGATAAGTTAAGCTAACTGTAAATAGATAATATTAGAGATAAGATATATATATAGATAAGATAGATTGTAATTAGATAAGCTTAAAGGTAAGTTAAGATAGATATTTAGATAAGATAGATTGTAAATAAATAATATTAGAGTTAAGATAAAATCATTATCATGCCAGACGTTGCACCTTTGTCTTTTTTAAGCATCATTGTCTGCCAGGAACATATTATCACGCTTCTCTCCCTTTTCCAGGTGGGCATTCTCCATGAAGCAGCATGTGAGGAGAACATCAAGCAAGCTACATCCCTGCTTACTGCGAGGCCCCCTTGACTCAAAACTTCTCACGGCAACGATCAAAGGTGAACTACAGCAGAAGAAGACCCAGGACAGGTAATTAATAATTATTAATTACTGATAATATGTCACTGGTATACATTGATGCTTAAAAAATAGGGCAATAGGGAAGGGGCAAAGAAGGTATTAGTAGTGGCTCCCCAATCTGCCACAGCACCAGTCACCTGCTCACCCCTGCAACAACGAGCATGGTAATGATGATAGATAGATAGATAGATAGATAGATAGATAGATAGATAGATAGATAGATAGATAGATAGATAAGGTAGATAGATAAGGTAGATGGATAAGTTAAGCTAACTGTAAATAGATAATATTAGAGATAAGATATATATATATAGATAAGATAGATTGTAATTAGATAAGCTTAAAGGTAAGTTAAGATAGATATTTAGATAAGATAGATTGTAAATAAATAATATTAGAGTTAAGATAAAATCATTATCATGCCCGACGTTGCACCTTTGTCTTTTTTAAGCATCATTGTCTGCCAGGAACATATTATCACGCTTCTCTCCCTTTTCCAGGTGGGCATTCTCCATGAAGCAGCATGTGAGGAGAACATCAAGCAAGCTACATCCCTGCTTACTGCGAGGCCCCCTTGACTCAAAACTTCTCACGGCAACGATCAAAGGTGAACTACAGCAGAAGAAGACCCAGGACAGGTAATTAATAATTATTAATTACTGATAATATGTCACTGGTATACATTGATGCTTAAAAAATAGGGCAATAGGGAAGGGGCAAAGAAGGTATTAGTAGTGGCTCCCCAATCTGCCACAGCACCAGTCACCTGCTCACCCCTGCAACAACGAGCATGGTAATGATGATAGATAGATAGATAGATAGATAGATAGATAGATAGATAGATAGATAAGGTAGATAGATAAGGTAGATGGATAAGTTAAGCTAACTGTAAATAGATAATATTAGAGATAAGATATATATATATATATAGATAAGATAGATTGTAATTAGATAAGCTTAAAGGTAAGTTAAGATAGATATTTAGATAAGATAGATTGTAAATAAATAATATTAGAGTTAAGATAAAATCATTATCATGCCCGACGTTGCACCTTTGTCTTTTTTAAGCATCATTGTCTGCCAGGAACATATTATCATGCTTCTCTCCCTTTTCCAGGTGGGCATTCTCCATGAAGCAGCATGTGAAGAGAACATCAAGCAAGCTACATCCCTGCTTACTGCGAGGCCCCCTTGACTCAAAACTTCTCACGGCAACGATCAAAGGTGAACTACAGCAGAAGAAGACCCAGGACAGGTAATTAATAATTATTAATTACTGATAATATGTCACTAATATACATTGATGCTTAAAAAATAGGGCAATAGGGAAGGGGCAAAGAAGGTATTAGTAGTGGCTCCCCAATCTGCCGCAGCACCAGTCACCTGCTCACCCCTGCAACAACGAGCATGGTAATGATGATAGATAGATAGATAGATAGATAGATAGATAGATAGATAGATAGATAGATAGATAGATAAGGTAGATAGATAAGGTAGATGGATAAGTTAAGCTAACTGTAAATAGATAATATTAGAGATAAGATATATATATATATAGATAAGATAGATTGTAATTAGATAAGCTTAAAGGTAAGTTAAGATAGATATTTAGATAAGATAGATTGTAAATAAATAATATTAGAGTTAAGATAAAATCATTATCATGCCAGACGTTGCACCTTTGTCTTTTTTAAGCATCATTGTCTGCCAGGAACATATTATCACGCTTCTCTCCCTTTTCCAGGTGGGCATTCTCCATGAAGCAGCATGTGAGGAGAACATCAAGCAAGCTACATCCCTGCTTACTGCGAGGCCCCCTTGACTCAAAACTTCTCACGGCAACGATCAAAGGTGAACTACAGCAGAAGAAGACCCAGGACAGGTAATTAATAATTATTAATTACTGATAATATGTCACTGGTATACATTGATGCTTAAAAAATAGGGCAATAGGGAAGGGGCAAAGAAGGTATTAGTAGTGGCTCCCCAATCTGCCACAGCACCAGTCACCTGCTCACCCCTGCAACAACGAGCATGGTAATGATGATAGATAGATAGATAGATAGATAGATAGATAGATAGATAGATAGATAGATAGATAGATAGATAGATAAGGTAGATAGATAAGGTAGATGGATAAGTTAAGCTAACTGTAAATAGATAATATTAGAGATAAGATATATATAGATAAGATAGATTGTAATTAGATAAGCTTAAAGGTAAGTTAAGATAGATATTTAGATAAGATAGATTGTAAATAAATAATATTAGAGTTAAGATAAAATCATTATCATGCCCGACGTTGCACCTTTGTCTTTTTTAAGCATCATTGTCTGCCAGGAACATATTATCACGCTTCTCTCCCTTTTCCAGGTGGGCATTCTCCATGAAGCAGCATGTGAGGAGAACATCAAGCAAGCTACATCCCTGCTTACTGCGAGGCCCCCTTGACTCAAAACTTCTCACGGCAACGATCAAAGGTGAACTACAGCAGAAGAAGACCCAGGACAGGTAATTAATAATTATTAATTACTGATAATATGTCACTGGTATACATTGATGCTTAAAAAATAGGGCAATAGGGAAGGGGCAAAGAAGGTATTAGTAGTGGCTCCCCAATCTGCCACAGCACCAGTCACCTGCTCACCCCTGCAACAACGAGCATGGTAATGATGATAGATAGATAGATAGATAGATAGATAGATAGATAGATAGATAGATAGATAGATAGATAAGGTAGATAGATAAGGTAGATGGATAAGTTAAGCTAACTGTAAATAGATAATATTAGAGATAAGATATATATATATAGATAAGATAGATTGTAATTAGATAAGCTTAAAGGTAAGTTAAGATAGATATTTAGATAAGATAGATTGTAAATAAATAATATTAGAGTTAAGATAAAATCATTATCATGCCCGACGTTGCACCTTTGTCTTTTTTAAGCATCATTGTCTGCCAGGAACATATTATCATGCTTCTCTCCCTTTTCCAGGTGGGCATTCTCCATGAAGCAGCATGTGAAGAGAACATCAAGCAAGCTACATCCCTGCTTACTGCGAGGCCCCCTTGACTCAAAACTTCTCACGGCAACGATCAAAGGTGAACTACAGCAGAAGAAGACCCAGGACAGGTAATTAATAATTATTAATTACTGATAATATGTCACTGGTATACATTGATGCTTAAAAAATAGGGCAATAGGGAAGGGGCAAAGAAGGTATTAGTAGTGGCTTCCCAATCTGCCACAGCACCAGTCACCTGCTCACCCCTGCAACAACGAGCATGGTAATGATGATAGATAGATAGATAGATAGATAGATAGATAGATAGATAGATAGATAGATAGATAGATAGATAAGGTAGATAGATAAGGTAGATGGATAAGTTAAGCTAACTGTAAATAGATAATATTAGAGATAAGATATATATATAGATAAGATAGATTGTAATTAGATAAGCTTAAAGGTAAGTTAAGATAGATATTTAGATAAGATAGATTGTAAATAAATAATATTAGAGTTAAGATAAAATCATTATCATGCCAGACGTTGCACCTTTGTCTTTTTTAAGCATCATTGTCTGCCAGGAACATATTATCACGCTTCTCTCCCTTTTCCAGGTGGGCATTCTCCATGAAGCAGCATGTGAGGAGAACATCAAGCAAGCTACATCCCTGCTTACTGCGAGGCCCCCTTGACTCAAAACTTCTCACGGCAACGATCAAAGGTGAACTACAGCAGAAGAAGACCCAGGACAGGTAATTAATAATTATTAATTACTGATAATATGTCACTGGTATACATTGATGCTTAAAAAATAGGGCAATAGGGAAGGGGCAAAGAAGGTATTAGTAGTGGCTCCCCAATCTGCCACAGCACCAGTCACCTGCTCACCCCTGCAACAACGAGCATGGTAATGATGATAGATAGATAGATAGATAGATAGATAGATAGATAGATAGATAGATAGATAGATAGATAGATAGATAAGGTAGATAGATAAGGTAGATGGATAAGTTAAGCTAACTGTAAATAGATAATATTAGAGATAAGATATATATATATAGATAAGATAGATTGTAATTAGATAAGCTTAAAGGTAAGTTAAGATAGATATTTAGATAAGATAGATTGTAAATAAATAATATTAGAGTTAAGATAAAATCATTATCATGCCCGACGTTGCACCTTTGTCTTTTTTAAGCATCATTGTCTGCCAGGAACATATTATCACGCTTCTCTCCCTTTTCCAGGTGGGCATTCTCCATGAAGCAGCATGTGAGGAGAACATCAAGCAAGCTACATCCCTGCTTACTGCGAGGCCCCCTTGACTCAAAACTTCTCACGGCAACGATCAAAGGTGAACTACAGCAGAAGAAGACCCAGGACAGGTAATTAATAATTATTAATTACTGATAATATGTCACTGGTATACATTGATGCTTAAAAAATAGGGCAATAGGGAAGGGGCAAAGAAGGTATTAGTAGTGGCTCCCCAATCTGCCACAGCACCAGTCACCTGCTCACCCCTGCAACAACGAGCATGGTAATGATGATAGATAGATAGATAGATAGATAGATAGATAGATAGATAGATAGATAGATAGATAGATAGATAAGGTAGATAGATAAGGTAGATGGATAAGTTAAGCTAACTGTAAATAGATAATATTAGAGATAAGATATATATATATATATAGATAAGATAGATTGTAATTAGATAAGCTTAAAGGTAAGTTAAGATAGATATTTAGATAAGATAGATTGTAAATAAATAATATTAGAGTTAAGATAAAATCATTATCATGCCCGACGTTGCACCTTTGTCTTTTTTAAGCATCATTGTCTGCCAGGAACATATTATCATGCTTCTCTCCCTTTTCCAGGTGGGCATTCTCCATGAAGCAGCATGTGAAGAGAACATCAAGCAAGCTACATCCCTGCTTACTGCGAGGCCCCCTTGACTCAAAACTTCTCACGGCAACGATCAAAGGTGAACTACAGCAGAAGAAGACCCAGGACAGGTAATTAATAATTATTAATTACTGATAATATGTCACTAATATACATTGATGCTTAAAAAATAGGGCAATAGGGAAGGGGCAAAGAAGGTATTAGTAGTGGCTCCCCAATCTGCCGCAGCACCAGTCACCTGCTCACCCCTGCAACAACGAGCATGGTAATGATGATAGATAGATAGATAGATAGATAGATAGATAGATAGATAGATAGATAGATAGATAGATAAGGTAGATAGATAAGGTAGATGGATAAGTTAAGCTAACTGTAAATAGATAATATTAGAGATAAGATATATATATATATAGATAAGATAGATTGTAATTAGATAAGCTTAAAGGTAAGTTAAGATAGATATTTAGATAAGATAGATTGTAAATAAATAATATTAGAGTTAAGATAAAATCATTATCATGCCAGACGTTGCACCTTTGTCTTTTTTAAGCATCATTGTCTGCCAGGAACATATTATCACGCTTCTCTCCCTTTTCCAGGTGGGCATTCTCCATGAAGCAGCATGTGAGGAGAACATCAAGCAAGCTACATCCCTGCTTACTGCGAGGCCCCCTTGACTCAAAACTTCTCACGGCAACGATCAAAGGTGAACTACAGCAGAAGAAGACCCAGGACAGGTAATTAATAATTATTAATTACTGATAATATGTCACTGGTATACATTGATGCTTAAAAAATAGGGCAATAGGGAAGGGGCAAAGAAGGTATTAGTAGTGGCTCCCCAATCTGCCACAGCACCAGTCACCTGCTCACCCCTGCAACAACGAGCATGGTAATGATGATAGATAGATAGATAGATAGATAGATAGATAGATAGATAGATAGATAGATAGATAGATAAGGTAGATAGATAAGGTAGATGGATAAGTTAAGCTAACTGTAAATAGATAATATTAGAGATAAGATATATATAGATAAGATAGATTGTAATTAGATAAGCTTAAAGGTAAGTTAAGATAGATATTTAGATAAGATAGATTGTAAATAAATAATATTAGAGTTAAGATAAAATCATTATCATGCCCGACGTTGCACCTTTGTCTTTTTTAAGCATCATTGTCTGCCAGGAACATATTATCACGCTTCTCTCCCTTTTCCAGGTGGGCATTCTCCATGAAGCAGCATGTGAGGAGAACATCAAGCAAGCTACATCCCTGCTTACTGCGAGGCCCCCTTGACTCAAAACTTCTCACGGCAACGATCAAAGGTGAACTACAGCAGAAGAAGACCCAGGACAGGTAATTAATAATTATTAATTACTGATAATATGTCACTGGTATACATTGATGCTTAAAAAATAGGGCAATAGGGAAGGGGCAAAGAAGGTATTAGTAGTGGCTCCCCAATCTGCCACAGCACCAGTCACCTGCTCACCCCTGCAACAACGAGCATGGTAATGATGATAGATAGATAGATAGATAGATAGATAGATAGATAGATAGATAGATAGATAGATAGATAAGGTAGATAGATAAGGTAGATGGATAAGTTAAGCTAACTGTAAATAGATAATATTAGAGATAAGATATATATATATAGATAAGATAGATTGTAATTAGATAAGCTTAAAGGTAAGTTAAGATAGATATTTAGATAAGATAGATTGTAAATAAATAATATTAGAGTTAAGATAAAATCATTATCATGCCCGACGTTGCACCTTTGTCTTTTTTAAGCATCATTGTCTGCCAGGAACATATTATCATGCTTCTCTCCCTTTTCCAGGTGGGCATTCTCCATGAAGCAGCATGTGAAGAGAACATCAAGCAAGCTACATCCCTGCTTACTGCGAGGCCCCCTTGACTCAAAACTTCTCACGGCAACGATCAAAGGTGAACTACAGCAGAAGAAGACCCAGGACAGGTAATTAATAATTATTAATTACTGATAATATGTCACTAATATACATTGATGCTTAAAAAATAGGGCAATAGGGAAGGGGCAAAGAAGGTATTAGTAGTGGCTCCCCAATCTGCCGCAGCACCAGTCACCTGCTCACCCCTGCAACAACGAGCATGGTAATGATGATAGATAGATAGATAGATAGATAGATAGATAGATAGATAGATAGATAGATTAGATAGATAGATAAGGTAGATAGATAAGGTAGATGGATAAGTTAAGCTAACTGTAAATAGATAATATTAGAGATAAGATATATATATATATAGATAAGATAGATTGTAATTAGATAAGCTTAAAGGTAAGTTAAGATAGATATTTAGATAAGATAGATTGTAAATAAATAATATTAGAGTTAAGATAAAATCATTATCATGCCCGACGTTGCACCTTTGTCTTTTTTAAGCATCATTGTCTGCCAGGAACATATTATCACGCTTCTCTCCCTTTTCCAGGTGGGCATTCTCCATGAAGCAGCATGTGAGGAGAACATCAAGCAAGCTACATCCCTGCTTACTGCGAGGCCCCCTTGACTCAAAACTTCTCACGGCAACGATCAAAGGTGAACTACAGCAGAAGAAGACCCAGGACAGGTAATTAATAATTATTAATTACTGTTAATATGTCACTAATATACATTGATGCTTAAAAAATAGGGCAATAGGGAAGGGGCAAAGAAGGTATTAGTAGTGGCTCCCCAATCTGCCGCAGCACCAGTCACCTGCTCACCCCTGCAACAACGAGCATGGTAATGATGATAGATAGATATAGATAGATAGATAGATAGATAGATAGATAAGGTAGATAGATAAGGTAGATGGATAAGTTAAGCTAACTGTAAATAGATAATATTAGAGATAAGATATATATATAGATAAGATAGATTGTAATAGAGTTAAGATAAAATCATTATCATGCCCGACGTTGCACCTTTGTCTTTTTTAAGCATCATTGTCTGCCAGGAACATATTATCACGCTTCTCTCCCTTTTCCAGGTGGGCATTCTCCATGAAGCAGCATGTGAGGAGAACATCAAGCAAGCTACATCCCTGCTTACTGCGAGGCCCCCTTGACTCAAAACTTCTCACGGCAACGATCAAAGGTGAACTACAGCAGAAGAAGACCCAGGACAGGTAATTAATAATTATTAATTACTGATAATATGTCACTGGTATACATTGATGCTTAAAAAATAGGGCAATAGGGAAGGGGCAAAGAAGGTATTAGTAGTGGCTCCCCAATCTGCCACAGCACCAGTCACCTGCTCACCCCTGCAACAACGAGCATGGTAATGATGATAGATAGATAGATAGATAGATAGATAGATAGATAGATAGATAGATAGATAGATAAGGTAGATAGATAAGGTAGATGGATAAGTTAAGCTAACTGTAAATAGATAATATTATAGATAAGATATATATATATAGATAAGATAGATTGTAATTAGATAAGCATAAAGGTAAGTTAAGATAGATATTTAGATAAGATAGATTGTAAATAAATAATATTAGAGTTAAGATAAAATCATTATCATGCCCGACGTTGCACCTTTGTCTTTTTTAAGCATCATTGTCTGCCAGGAACATATTATCACGCTTCTCTCCCTTTTCCAGGTGGGCATTCTCCATGAAGCAGCATGTGAGGAGAACATCAAGCAAGCTACATCCCTGCTTATTGCGAGGCCCCCTTGACTCAAAACTTCTCACGGCAACGATCAAAGGTGAACTACAGCAGAAGAAGACCCAGGACAGGTAATTAATAATTATTAATTACTGATAATATGTCACTAATATACATTGATGCTTAAAAAATAGGGCAATAGGGAAGGGGCAAAGAAGGTACAATCTGCCGCAGCACCAGTCACCTGCTCACCCCTGCAACAACGAGCATGGTAATGATGATAGATAGATAGATAGATAGATAGATAGATAGATAGATAGAAAGATAGATAGATAGATAAGGTAGATAGATAAGGTAGATGGATAAGTTAAGCTAACTGTAAATAGATAATATTAGAGATAAGATATATATATAGATAAGATAGATTGTAATTAGATAAGCTTAAAGGTAAGTTAAGATAGATATTTAGATAAGATAGATTGTAAATAAATAATATTAGAGTTAAGATAAAATCATTATCATGCCCGACGTTGCACCTTTGTCTTTTTTAAGCATCATTGTCTGCCAGGAACATATTATCACGCTTCTCTCCCTTTTCCAGGTGGGCATTCTCCATGAAGCAGCATGTGAGGAGAACATCAAGCAAGCTACATCCCTGCTTACTGCGAGGCCCCCTTGACTCAAAACTTCTCACGGCAACGATCAAAGGTGAACTACAACAGAAGAAGACCCAGGACAGGTAATTAATAATTATTAATTACTGATAATATGTCACTGGAATACATTGATGCTTAAAAAATAGGGCAATAGGGAAGGGGCAAAGAAGGTATTAGTAGTGGTTCCCCAATCTGCCACAGCACCAGTCACCTGCTCACCCCTGCAACAACGAGCATGGTAATGATGATAGATAGATATAGATAGATAGATAGATAGATAGATAGATAAGGTAGATAGATAAGGTAGATGGATAAGTTAAGCTAACTGTAAATAGATAATATTAGAGATAAGATATATATATAGATAAGATAGATTGTAATAGAGTTAAGATAAAATCATTATCATGCCCGACGTTGCACCTTTGTCTTTTTTAAGCATCATTGTCTGCCAGGAACATATTATCACGCTTCTCTCCCTTTTCCAGGTGGGCTTTCTCCATGAAGCAGCATGTGAGGAGAACATCAAGCAAGCTACATCCCTGCTTACTGCGAGGCCCCCTTGACTCAAAACTTCTCACGGCAACGATCAAAGGTGAACTACAGCAGAAGAAGACCCAGGACAGGTAATTAATAATTATTAATTACTGATAATATGTCACTGGTATACATTGATGCTTAAAAAATAGGGCAATAGGGAAGGGGCAAAGAAGGTATTAGTAGTGGCTCCCCAATCTGCCACAGCACCAGTCACCTGCTCACCCCTGCAACAACGAGCATGGTAATGATGATAGATAGATAGATAGATAGATAGATAGATAGATAGATAGATAGATAGATAGATAGATAGATAGATAGATAGATAAGGTAGATAGATAAGGTAGATGGATAAGTTAAGCTAACTGTAAATAGATAATATTATAGATAAGATATATATATAGATAAGATAGATTGTAATTAGATAAGCCTAAAGGTAAGTTAAGATAGATATTTAGATAAGATAGATTGTAAATAAATAATATTAGAGTTAAGATAAAATCATTATCATGCCCGACGTTGCACCTTTGTCTTTTTTAAGCATCATTGTCTGCCAGGAACATATTATCACGCTTCTCTCCCTTTTCCAGGTGGGCATTCTCCATGAAGCAGCATGTGAGGAGAACATCAAGCAAGCTACATCCCTGCTTACTGCGAGGCCCCCTTGACTCAAAACTTCTCACGGCAACGATCAAAGGTGAACTACAGCAGAAGAAGACCCAGGACAGGTAATTAATAATTATTAATTACTGATAATATGTCACTAATATACATTGATGCTTAAAAAATAGGGCAATAGGGAAGGGGCAAAGAAGGTATTAGTAGTGGCTCCCCAATCTGCCGCAGCACCAGTCACCTGCTCACCCCTGCAACAACGAGCATGGTAATGATGATAGATAGATAGATAGATAGATAGATAGATAGATAGATAGATAGATAGATAGATAGATAGATAGATAGATAGATAAGGTAGATAGATAAGGTAGATGGATAAGTTAAGCTAACTGTAAATAGATAATATTAGAGATAAGATATATATAGATAAGATAGATTGTAATTAGATAAGCTTAAAGGTAAGTTAAGATAGATATTTAGATAAGATAGATTGTAAATAAATAATATTAGAGTTAAGATAAAATCATTATCATGCCCGACGTTGCACCTTTGTCTTTTTTAAGCATCATTGTCTGCCAGGAACATATTATCACGCTTCTCTCCCTTTTCCAGGTGGGCATTCTCCATGAAGCAGCATGTGAGGAGAACATCAAGCAAGCTACATCCCTGCTTACTGCGAGGCCCCCTTGACTCAAAACTTCTCACGGCAACGATCAAAGGTGAACTACAACAGAAGAAGACCCAGGACAGGTAATTAATAATTATTAATTACTGATAATATGTCACTGGAATACATTGATGCTTAAAAAATAGGGCAATTGGGAAGGGGCAAAGAAGGTATTAGTAGTGGTTCCCCAATCTGCCACAGCACCAGTCACCTGCTCACCCCTGCAACAACGAGCATGGTAATGATGATAGATAGATATAGATAGATAGATAGATAGATAGATAGATAGATAAGGTAGATAGATAAGGTAGATGGATAAGTTAAGCTAACTGTAAATAGATAATATTAGAGATAAGATATATATATAGATAAGATAGATTGTAATAGAGTTAAGATAAAATCATTATCATGCCCGACGTTGCACCTTGGTCTTTTTTAAGCATCATTGTCTGCCAGGAACATATTATCACGCTTCTCTCCCTTTTCCAGGTGGGCATTCTCCATGAAGCAGCATGTGAGGAGAACATCAAGCAAGCTACATCCCTGCTTACTGCGAGGCCCCCTTGACTCAAAACTTCTCACGGCAACGATCAAAGGTGAACTACAGCAGAAGAAGACCCAGGACAGGTAATTAATAATTATTAATTACTGATAGTATGTCACTGGTATACATTGATGCTTAAAAAATAGGGCAATAGGGAAGGGGCAAAGAAGGTATTAGTAGTGGCTCCCCAATCTGCCACAGCACCAGTCACCTGAAAAATAGGGCAATAGGGAAGGGGCAAAGAAGGTATTAGTAGTGGCTCCCCAATCTGCCACAGCACCAGTCACCTGCTCACCCCTGCAACAACGAGCATGGTAATGATGATAGATAGATAGATAGATAGATAGATAGATAGATAGATAGATAGATAGATAGATAGATAAGGTAGATAGATAAGGTAGATGGATAAGTTAAGCTAACTGTAAATAGATAATATTATAGATAAGATATATATATAGATAAGATAGATTGTAATTAGATAAGCCTAAAGGTAAGTTAAGATAGATATTTAGATAAGATAGATTGTAAATAAATAATATTAGAGTTAAGATAAAATCATTATCATGCCCGACGTTGCACCTTTGTCTTTTTTAAGCATCATTGTCTGCCAGGAACATATTATCACGCTTCTCTCCCTTTTCCAGGTGGGCATTCTCCATGAAGCAGCATGTGAGGAGAACATCAAGCAAGCTACATCCCTGCTTACTGCGAGGCCCCCTTGACTCAAAACTTCTCACGGCAACGATCAAAGGTGAACTACAGCAGAAGAAGACCCAGGACAGGTAATTAATAATTATTAATTACTGATAATATGTCACTAATATACATTGATGCTTAAAAAATAGGGCAATAGGGAAGGGGCAAAGAAGGTATTAGTAGTGGCTCCCCAATCTGCCGCAGCACCAGTCACCTGCTCACCCCTGCAACAACGAGCATGGTAATGATGATAGATAGATAGATAGATAGATAGATAGATAGATAGATAGATAGATAGATAGATAGATAGATAAGGTAGATAGATAAGGTAGATGGATAAGTTAAGCTAACTGTAAATAGATAATATTAGAGATAAGATATATATATATATAGATAAGATAGATTGTAATTAGATAAGCTTAAAGGTAAGTTAAGATAGATATTTAGATAAGATAGATTGTAAATAAATAATATTAGAGTTAAGATAAAATCATTATCATGCCAGACGTTGCACCTTTGTCTTTTTTAAGCATCATTGTCTGCCAGGAACATATTATCACGCTTCTCTCCCTTTTCCAGGTGGGCATTCTCCATGAAGCAGCATGTGAGGAGAACATCAAGCAAGCTACATCCCTGCTTACTGCGAGGCCCCCTTGACTCAAAACTTCTCACGGCAACGATCAAAGGTGAACTACAGCAGAAGAAGACCCAGGACAGGTAATTAATAATTATTAATTACTGATAATATGTCACTGGTATACATTGATGCTTAAAAAATAGGGCAATAGGGAAGGGGCAAAGAAGGTATTAGTAGTGGCTCCCCAATCTGCCACAGCACCAGTCACCTGCTCACCCCTGCAACAACGAGCATGGTAATGATGATAGATAGATAGATAGATAGATAGATAGATAGATAGATAGATAGATAGATAGATAGATAGATAGATAAGGTAGATAGATAAGGTAGATGGATAAGTTAAGCTAACTGTAAATAGATAATATTAGAGATAAGATATATATAGATAAGATAGATTGTAATTAGATAAGCTTAAAGGTAAGTTAAGATAGATATTTAGATAAGATAGATTGTAAATAAATAATATTAGAGTTAAGATAAAATCATTATCATGCCCGACGTTGCACCTTTGTCTTTTTTAAGCATCATTGTCTGCCAGGAACATATTATCACGCTTCTCTCCCTTTTCCAGGTGGGCATTCTCCATGAAGCAGCATGTGAGGAGAACATCAAGCAAGCTACATCCCTGCTTACTGCGAGGCCCCCTTGACTCAAAACTTCTCACGGCAACGATCAAAGGTGAACTACAGCAGAAGAAGACCCAGGACAGGTAATTAATAATTATTAATTACTGATAATATGTCACTGGTATACATTGATGCTTAAAAAATAGGGCAATAGGGAAGGGGCAAAGAAGGTATTAGTAGTGGCTCCCCAATCTGCCACAGCACCAGTCACCTGCTCACCCCTGCAACAACGAGCATGGTAATGATGATAGATAGATAGATAGATAGATAGATAGATAGATAGATAGATAGATAGATAGATAGATAGATAGATAGATAAGGTAGATAGATAAGGTAGATGGATAAGTTAAGCTAACTGTAAATAGATAATATTAGAGATAAGATATATATATATAGATAAGATAGATTGTAATTAGATAAGCTTAAAGGTAAGTTAAGATAGATATTTAGATAAGATAGATTGTAAATAAATAATATTAGAGTTAAGATAAAATCATTATCATGCCCGACGTTGCACCTTTGTCTTTTTTAAGCATCATTGTCTGCCAGGAACATATTATCATGCTTCTCTCCCTTTTCCAGGTGGGCATTCTCCATGAAGCAGCATGTGAAGAGAACATCAAGCAAGCTACATCCCTGCTTACTGCGAGGCCCCCTTGACTCAAAACTTCTCACGGCAACGATCAAAGGTGAACTACAGCAGAAGAAGACCCAGGACAGGTAATTAATAATTATTAATTACTGATAATATGTCACTAATATACATTGATGCTTAAAAAATAGGGCAATAGGGAAGGGGCAAAGAAGGTATTAGTAGTGGCTCCCCAATCTGCCGCAGCACCAGTCACCTGCTCACCCCTGCAACAACGAGCATGGTAATGATGATAGATAGATAGATAGATAGATAGATAGATAGATAGATAGATAGATAGATTAGATAGATAGATAAGGTAGATAGATAAGGTAGATGGATAAGTTAAGCTAACTGTAAATAGATAATATTAGAGATAAGATATATATATATATAGATAAGATAGATTGTAATTAGATAAGCTTAAAGGTAAGTTAAGATAGATATTTAGATAAGATAGATTGTAAATAAATAATATTAGAGTTAAGATAAAATCATTATCATGCCCGACGTTGCACCTTTGTCTTTTTTAAGCATCATTGTCTGCCAGGAACATATTATCACGCTTCTCTCCCTTTTCCAGGTGGGCATTCTCCATGAAGCAGCATGTGAGGAGAACATCAAGCAAGCTACATCCCTGCTTACTGCGAGGCCCCCTTGACTCAAAACTTCTCACGGCAACGATCAAAGGTGAACTACAGCAGAAGAAGACCCAGGACAGGTAATTAATAATTATTAATTACTGTTAATATGTCACTAATATACATTGATGCTTAAAAAATAGGGCAATAGGGAAGGGGCAAAGAAGGTATTAGTAGTGGCTCCCCAATCTGCCGCAGCACCAGTCACCTGCTCACCCCTGCAACAACGAGCATGGTAATGATGATAGATAGATATAGATAGATAGATAGATAGATAGATAAGGTAGATAGATAAGGTAGATGGATAAGTTAAGCTAACTGTAAATAGATAATATTAGAGATAAGATATATATATAGATAAGATAGATTGTAATAGAGTTAAGATAAAATCATTATCATGCCCGACGTTGCACCTTTGTCTTTTTTAAGCATCATTGTCTGCCAGGAACATATTATCACGCTTCTCTCCCTTTTCCAGGTGGGCATTCTCCATGAAGCAGCATGTGAGGAGAACATCAAGCAAGCTACATCCCTGCTTACTGCGAGGCCCCCTTGACTCAAAACTTCTCACGGCAACGATCAAAGGTGAACTACAGCAGAAGAAGACCCAGGACAGGTAATTAATAATTATTAATTACTGATAATATGTCACTGGTATACATTGATGCTTAAAAAATAGGGCAATAGGGAAGGGGCAAAGAAGGTATTAGTAGTGGCTCCCCAATCTGCCACAGCACCAGTCACCTGCTCACCCCTGCAACAACGAGCATGGTAATGATGATAGATAGATAGATAGATAGATAGATAGATAGATAGATAGATAGATAGATAGATAGATAAGGTAGATAGATAAGGTAGATGGATAAGTTAAGCTAACTGTAAATAGATAATATTATAGATAAGATATATATATATAGATAAGATAGATTGTAATTAGATAAGCATAAAGGTAAGTTAAGATAGATATTTAGATAAGATAGATTGTAAATAAATAATATTAGAGTTAAGATAAAATCATTATCATGCCCGACGTTGCACCTTTGTCTTTTTTAAGCATCATTGTCTGCCAGGAACATATTATCACGCTTCTCTCCCTTTTCCAGGTGGGCATTCTCCATGAAGCAGCATGTGAGGAGAACATCAAGCAAGCTACATCCCTGCTTATTGCGAGGCCCCCTTGACTCAAAACTTCTCACGGCAACGATCAAAGGTGAACTACAGCAGAAGAAGACCCAGGACAGGTAATTAATAATTATTAATTACTGATAATATGTCACTAATATACATTGATGCTTAAAAAATAGGGCAATAGGGAAGGGGCAAAGAAGGTACAATCTGCCGCAGCACCAGTCACCTGCTCACCCCTGCAACAACGAGCATGGTAATGATGATAGATAGATAGATAGATAGATAGATAGATAGATAGATAGAAAGATAGATAGATAGATAAGGTAGATAGATAAGGTAGATGGATAAGTTAAGCTAACTGTAAATAGATAATATTAGAGATAAGATATATATATAGATAAGATAGATTGTAATTAGATAAGCTTAAAGGTAAGTTAAGATAGATATTTAGATAAGATAGATTGTAAATAAATAATATTAGAGTTAAGATAAAATCATTATCATGCCCGACGTTGCACCTTTGTCTTTTTTAAGCATCATTGTCTGCCAGGAACATATTATCACGCTTCTCTCCCTTTTCCAGGTGGGCATTCTCCATGAAGCAGCATGTGAGGAGAACATCAAGCAAGCTACATCCCTGCTTACTGCGAGGCCCCCTTGACTCAAAACTTCTCACGGCAACGATCAAAGGTGAACTACAACAGAAGAAGACCCAGGACAGGTAATTAATAATTATTAATTACTGATAATATGTCACTGGAATACATTGATGCTTAAAAAATAGGGCAATAGGGAAGGGGCAAAGAAGGTATTAGTAGTGGTTCCCCAATCTGCCACAGCACCAGTCACCTGCTCACCCCTGCAACAACGAGCATGGTAATGATGATAGATAGATATAGATAGATAGATAGATAGATAGATAGATAAGGTAGATAGATAAGGTAGATGGATAAGTTAAGCTAACTGTAAATAGATAATATTAGAGATAAGATATATATATAGATAAGATAGATTGTAATAGAGTTAAGATAAAATCATTATCATGCCCGACGTTGCACCTTTGTCTTTTTTAAGCATCATTGTCTGCCAGGAACATATTATCACGCTTCTCTCCCTTTTCCAGGTGGGCTTTCTCCATGAAGCAGCATGTGAGGAGAACATCAAGCAAGCTACATCCCTGCTTACTGCGAGGCCCCCTTGACTCAAAACTTCTCACGGCAACGATCAAAGGTGAACTACAGCAGAAGAAGACCCAGGACAGGTAATTAATAATTATTAATTACTGATAATATGTCACTGGTATACATTGATGCTTAAAAAATAGGGCAATAGGGAAGGGGCAAAGAAGGTATTAGTAGTGGCTCCCCAATCTGCCACAGCACCAGTCACCTGCTCACCCCTGCAACAACGAGCATGGTAATGATGATAGATAGATAGATAGATAGATAGATAGATAGATAGATAGATAGATAGATAGATAGATAGATAGATAGATAAGGTAGATAGATAAGGTAGATGGATAAGTTAAGCTAACTGTAAATAGATAATATTATAGATAAGATATATATATAGATAAGATAGATTGTAATTAGATAAGCCTAAAGGTAAGTTAAGATAGATATTTAGATAAGATAGATTGTAAATAAATAATATTAGAGTTAAGATAAAATCATTATCATGCCCGACGTTGCACCTTTGTCTTTTTTAAGCATCATTGTCTGCCAGGAACATATTATCACGCTTCTCTCCCTTTTCCAGGTGGGCATTCTCCATGAAGCAGCATGTGAGGAGAACATCAAGCAAGCTACATCCCTGCTTACTGCGAGGCCCCCTTGACTCAAAACTTCTCACGGCAACGATCAAAGGTGAACTACAGCAGAAGAAGACCCAGGACAGGTAATTAATAATTATTAATTACTGATAATATGTCACTAATATACATTGATGCTTAAAAAATAGGGCAATAGGGAAGGGGCAAAGAAGGTATTAGTAGTGGCTCCCCAATCTGCCGCAGCACCAGTCACCTGCTCACCCCTGCAACAACGAGCATGGTAATGATGATAGATAGATAGATAGATAGATAGATAGATAGATAGATAGATAGATAGATAGATAGATAGATAGATAGATAAGGTAGATAGATAAGGTAGATGGATAAGTTAAGCTAACTGTAAATAGATAATATTAGAGATAAGATATATATAGATAAGATAGATTGTAATTAGATAAGCTTAAAGGTAAGTTAAGATAGATATTTAGATAAGATAGATTGTAAATAAATAATATTAGAGTTAAGATAAAATCATTATCATGCCCGACGTTGCACCTTTGTCTTTTTTAAGCATCATTGTCTGCCAGGAACATATTATCACGCTTCTCTCCCTTTTCCAGGTGGGCATTCTCCATGAAGCAGCATGTGAGGAGAACATCAAGCAAGCTACATCCCTGCTTACTGCGAGGCCCCCTTGACTCAAAACTTCTCACGGCAACGATCAAAGGTGAACTACAACAGAAGAAGACCCAGGACAGGTAATTAATAATTATTAATTACTGATAATATGTCACTGGAATACATTGATGCTTAAAAAATAGGGCAATTGGGAAGGGGCAAAGAAGGTATTAGTAGTGGTTCCCCAATCTGCCACAGCACCAGTCACCTGCTCACCCCTGCAACAACGAGCATGGTAATGATGATAGATAGATATAGATAGATAGATAGATAGATAGATAGATAGATAAGGTAGATAGATAAGGTAGATGGATAAGTTAAGCTAACTGTAAATAGATAATATTAGAGATAAGATATATATATAGATAAGATAGATTGTAATAGAGTTAAGATAAAATCATTATCATGCCCGACGTTGCACCTTGGTCTTTTTTAAGCATCATTGTCTGCCAGGAACATATTATCACGCTTCTCTCCCTTTTCCAGGTGGGCATTCTCCATGAAGCAGCATGTGAGGAGAACATCAAGCAAGCTACATCCCTGCTTACTGCGAGGCCCCCTTGACTCAAAACTTCTCACGGCAACGATCAAAGGTGAACTACAGCAGAAGAAGACCCAGGACAGGTAATTAATAATTATTAATTACTGATAGTATGTCACTGGTATACATTGATGCTTAAAAAATAGGGCAATAGGGAAGGGGCAAAGAAGGTATTAGTAGTGGCTCCCCAATCTGCCACAGCACCAGTCACCTGAAAAATAGGGCAATAGGGAAGGGGCAAAGAAGGTATTAGTAGTGGCTCCCCAATCTGCCACAGCACCAGTCACCTGCTCACCCCTGCAACAACGAGCATGGTAATGATGATAGATAGATAGATAGATAGATAGATAGATAGATAGATAGATAGATAGATAGATAGATAGATAGATAGATAGATAAGGTAGATAGATAAGGTAGATGGATAAGTTAAGCTAACTGTAAATAGATAATATTATAGATAAGATATATATATAGATAAGATAGATTGTAATTAGATAAGCCTAAAGGTAAGTTAAGATAGATATTTAGATAAGATAGATTGTAAATAAATAATATTAGAGTTAAGATAAAATCATTATCATGCCCGACGTTGCACCTTTGTCTTTTTTAAGCATCATTGTCTGCCAGGAACATATTATCACGCTTCTCTCCCTTTTCCAGGTGGGCATTCTCCATGAAGCAGCATGTGAGGAGAACATCAAGCAAGCTACATCCCTGCTTACTGCGAGGCCCCCTTGACTCAAAACTTCTCACGGCAACGATCAAAGGTGAACTACAGCAGAAGAAGACCCAGGACAGGTAATTAATAATTATTAATTACTGATAATATGTCACTAATATACATTGATGCTTAAAAAATAGGGCAATAGGGAAGGGGCAAAGAAGGTATTAGTAGTGGCTCCCCAATCTGCCGCAGCACCAGTCACCTGCTCACCCCTGCAACAACGAGCATGGTAATGATGATAGATAGATAGATAGATAGATAGATAGATAGATAGATAGATAGATAGATAGATAAGGTAGATAGATAAGGTAGATAGATAAGGTAGATGGATAAGTTAAGCTAACTGTAAATAGATAATATTAGAGATAAGATATATATAGATAAGATAGATTGTAATTAGATAAGCTTAAAAGTAAGTTAAGATAGATATTTAGATAAGATAGATTGTAAATAAATAATATTAGAGTTAAGATAAAATCATTATCATGCCCGACGTTGCACCTTTGTCTTTTTTAAGCATCATTGTCTGCCAGGAACATATTATCACGCTTCTCTCCCTTTTCCAGGTGGGCATTCTCCATGAAGCAGCATGTGAGGAGAACATCAAGCAAGCTACATCCCTGCTTACTGCGAGGCCCCCTTGACTCAAAACTTCTCACGGCAGCGATCAAAGGTGAACTACAGCAGAAGAAGACCCAGGACAGGTAATTAATAATTATTAATTACTGATAATATGTCACTGGTATACATTGATGCTTAAAAAATAGGGCAATAGGGAAGGGGCAAAGAAGGTATTAGTAGTGGCTTCCCAATCTGCCACAGCACCAGTCACCTGCTCACCCCTGCAACAACGAGCATGGTAATGATGATAGATAGATAGATAGATAGATAGATAGATAGATAGATAGATAGATAGATAGATAGATAGATAGATAGATAGATAAGGTAGATAGATAAGGTAGATGGATAAGTTAAGCTAACTGTAAATAGATAATATTAGAGATAAGATATATATATAGATAAGATAGATTGTAATTAGATAAGCTTAAAGGTAAGTTAAGATAGATATTTAGATAAGATAGATTGTAAATAAATAATATTAGAGTTAAGATAAAATCATTATCATGCCAGACGTTGCACCTTTGTCTTTTTTAAGCATCATTGTCTGCCAGGAACATATTATCACGCTTCTCTCCCTTTTCCAGGTGGGCATTCTCCATGAAGCAGCATGTGAGGAGAACATCAAGCAAGCTACATCCCTGCTTACTGCGAGGCCCCCTTGACTCAAAACTTCTCACGGCAACGATCAAAGGTGAACTACAGCAGAAGAAGACCCAGGACAGGTAATTAATAATTATTAATTACTGATAATATGTCACTGGTATACATTGATGCTTAAAAAATAGGGCAATAGGGAAGGGGCAAAGAAGGTATTAGTAGTGGCTCCCCAATCTGCCACAGCACCAGTCACCTGCTCACCCCTGCAACAACGAGCATGGTAATGATGATAGATAGATAGATAGATAGATAGATAGATAGATAGATAGATAGATAGATAAGGTAGATAGATAAGGTAGATGGATAAGTTAAGCTAACTGTAAATAGATAATATTAGAGATAAGATATATATATATAGATAAGATAGATTGTAATTAGATAAGCTTAAAGGTAAGTTAAGATAGATATTTAGATAAGATAGATTGTAAATAAATAATATTAGAGTTAAGATAAAATCATTATCATGCCCGACGTTGCACCTTTGTCTTTTTTAAGCATCATTGTCTGCCAGGAACATATTATCACGCTTCTCTCCCTTTTCCAGGTGGGCATTCTCCATGAAGCAGCATGTGAGGAGAACATCAAGCAAGCTACATCCCTGCTTACTGCGAGGCCCCCTTGACTCAAAACTTCTCACGGCAACGATCAAAGGTGAACTACAGCAGAAGAAGACCCAGGACAGGTAATTAATAATTATTAATTACTGATAATATGTCACTGGTATACATTGATGCTTAAAAAATAGGGCAATAGGGAAGGGGCAAAGAAGGTATTAGTAGTGGCTCCCCAATCTGCCACAGCACCAGTCACCTGCTCACCCCTGCAACAACGAGCATGGTAATGATGATAGATAGATAGATAGATAGATAGATAGATAGATAGATAGATAGATAAGGTAGATAGATAAGGTAGATGGATAAGTTAAGCTAACTGTAAATAGATAATATTAGAGATAAGATATATATATATATAGATAAGATAGATTGTAATTAGATAAGCTTAAAGGTAAGTTAAGATAGATATTTAGATAAGATAGATTGTAAATAAATAATATTAGAGTTAAGATAAAATCATTATCATGCCCGACGTTGCACCTTTGTCTTTTTTAAGCATCATTGTCTGCCAGGAACATATTATCACGCTTCTCTCCCTTTTCCAGGTGGGCATTCTCCATGAAGCAGCATGTGAGGAGAACATCAAGCAAGCTACATCCCTGCTTACTGCGAGGCCCCCTTGACTCAAAACTTCTCACGGCAACGATCAAAGGTGAACTACAGCAGAAGAAGACCCAGGACAGGTAATTAATAATTATTAATTACTGATAATATGTCACTAATATACATTGATGCTTAAAAAATAGGGCAATAGGGAAGGGGCAAAGAAGGTATTAGTAGTGGCTCCCCAATCTGCCGCAGCACCAGTCACCTGCTCACCCCTGCAACAACGAGCATGGTAATGATGATAGATAGATAGATAGATAGATAGATAGATAGATAGATAGATAGATAGATAGATAGATAGATAGATAAGGTAGATAGATAAGGTAGATGGATAAGTTAAGCTAACTGTAAATAGATAATATTAGAGATAAGATATATATAGATAAGATAGATTGTAATTAGATAAGCTTAAAGGTAAGTTAAGATAGATATTTAGATAAGATAGATTGTAAATAAATAATATTAGAGTTAAGATAAAATCATTATCATGCCCGACGTTGCACCTTTGTCTTTTTTAAGCATCATTGTCTGCCAGGAACATATTATCACGCTTCTCTCCCTTTTCCAGGTGGGCATTCTCCATGAAGCAGCATGTGAGGAGAACATCAAGCAAGCTACATCCCTGCTTACTGCGAGGCCCCCTTGACTCAAAACTTCTCACGGCAACGATCAAAGGTGAACTACAACAGAAGAAGACCCAGGACAGGTAATTAATAATTATTAATTACTGATAATATGTCACTGGAATACATTGATGCTTAAAAAATAGGGCAATTGGGAAGGGGCAAAGAAGGTATTAGTAGTGGTTCCCCAATCTGCCACAGCACCAGTCACCTGCTCACCCCTGCAACAACGAGCATGGTAATGATGATAGATAGATATAGATAGATAGATAGATAGATAGATAGATAGATAGATAAGGTAGATAGATAAGGTAGATGGATAAGTTAAGCTAACTGTAAATAGATAATATTAGAGATAAGATATATATATAGATAAGATAGATTGTAATAGAGTTAAGATAAAATCATTATCATGCCCGACGTTGCACCTTGGTCTTTTTTAAGCATCATTGTCTGCCAGGAACATATTATCACGCTTCTCTCCCTTTTCCAGGTGGGCATTCTCCATGAAGCAGCATGTGAGGAGAACATCAAGCAAGCTACATCCCTGCTTACTGCGAGGCCCCCTTGACTCAAAACTTCTCACGGCAACGATCAAAGGTGAACTACAGCAGAAGAAGACCCAGGACAGGTAATTAATAATTATTAATTACTGATAGTATGTCACTGGTATACATTGATGCTTAAAAAATAGGGCAATAGGGAAGGGGCAAAGAAGGTATTAGTAGTGGCTCCCCAATCTGCCACAGCACCAGTCACCTGAAAAATAGGGCAATAGGGAAGGGGCAAAGAAGGTATTAGTAGTGGCTCCCCAATCTGCCACAGCACCAGTCACCTGCTCACCCCTGCAACAACGAGCATGGTAATGATGATAGATAGATAGATAGATAGATAGATAGATAGATAGATAGATAGATAGATAGATAGATAGATAAGGTAGATAGATAAGGTAGATGGATAAGTTAAGCTAACTGTAAATAGATAATATTATAGATAAGATATATATATAGATAAGATAGATTGTAATTAGATAAGCCTAAAGGTAAGTTAAGATAGATATTTAGATAAGATAGATTGTAAATAAATAATATTAGAGTTAAGATAAAATCATTATCATGCCCGACGTTGCACCTTTGTCTTTTTTAAGCATCATTGTCTGCCAGGAACATATTATCACGCTTCTCTCCCTTTTCCAGGTGGGCATTCTCCATGAAGCAGCATGTGAGGAGAACATCAAGCAAGCTACATCCCTGCTTACTGCGAGGCCCCCTTGACTCAAAACTTCTCACGGCAACGATCAAAGGTGAACTACAGCAGAAGAAGACCCAGGACAGGTAATTAATAATTATTAATTACTGATAATATGTCACTAATATACATTGATGCTTAAAAAATAGGGCAATAGGGAAGGGGCAAAGAAGGTATTAGTAGTGGCTCCCCAATCTGCCGCAGCACCAGTCACCTGCTCACCCCTGCAACAACGAGCATGGTAATGATGATAGATAGATAGATAGATAGATAGATAGATAGATAGATAGATAGATAGATAGATAGATAAGGTAGATAGATAAGGTAGATAGATAAGGTAGATGGATAAGTTAAGCTAACTGTAAATAGATAATATTAGAGATAAGATATATATAGATAAGATAGATTGTAATTAGATAAGCTTAAAAGTAAGTTAAGATAGATATTTAGATAAGATAGATTGTAAATAAATAATATTAGAGTTAAGATAAAATCATTATCATGCCCGACGTTGCACCTTTGTCTTTTTTAAGCATCATTGTCTGCCAGGAACATATTATCACGCTTCTCTCCCTTTTCCAGGTGGGCATTCTCCATGAAGCAGCATGTGAGGAGAACATCAAGCAAGCTACATCCCTGCTTACTGCGAGGCCCCCTTGACTCAAAACTTCTCACGGCAGCGATCAAAGGTGAACTACAGCAGAAGAAGACCCAGGACAGGTAATTAATAATTATTAATTACTGATAATATGTCACTGGTATACATTGATGCTTAAAAAATAGGGCAATAGGGAAGGGGCAAAGAAGGTATTAGTAGTGGCTTCCCAATCTGCCACAGCACCAGTCACCTGCTCACCCCTGCAACAACGAGCATGGTAATGATGATAGATAGATAGATAGATAGATAGATAGATAGATAGATAGATAGATAGATAAGGTAGATAGATAAGGTAGATGGATAAGTTAAGCTAACTGTAAATAGATAATATTAGAGATAAGATATATATATAGATAAGATAGATTGTAATTAGATAAGCTTAAAGGTAAGTTAAGATAGATATTTAGATAAGATAGATTGTAAATAAATAATATTAGAGTTAAGATAAAATCATTATCATGCCAGACGTTGCACCTTTGTCTTTTTTAAGCATCATTGTCTGCCAGGAACATATTATCACGCTTCTCTCCCTTTTCCAGGTGGGCATTCTCCATGAAGCAGCATGTGAGGAGAACATCAAGCAAGCTACATCCCTGCTTACTGCGAGGCCCCCTTGACTCAAAACTTCTCACGGCAACGATCAAAGGTGAACTACAGCAGAAGAAGACCCAGGACAGGTAATTAATAATTATTAATTACTGATAATATGTCACTGGTATACATTGATGCTTAAAAAATAGGGCAATAGGGAAGGGGCAAAGAAGGTATTAGTAGTGGCTCCCCAATCTGCCACAGCACCAGTCACCTGCTCACCCCTGCAACAACGAGCATGGTAATGATGATAGATAGATAGATAGATAGATAGATAGATAGATAGATAGATAGATAGATAGATAGATAGATAGATAGATAGATAGATAGATAGATAAGGTAGATAGATAAGGTAGATGGATAAGTTAAGCTAACTGTAAATAGATAATATTAGAGATAAGATATATATATATAGATAAGATAGATTGTAATTAGATAAGCTTAAAGGTAAGTTAAGATAGATATTTAGATAAGATAGATTGTAAATAAATAATATTAGAGTTAAGATAAAATCATTATCATGCCCGACGTTGCACCTTTGTCTTTTTTAAGCATCATTGTCTGCCAGGAACATATTATCACGCTTCTCTCCCTTTTCCAGGTGGGCATTCTCCATGAAGCAGCATGTGAGGAGAACATCAAGCAAGCTACATCCCTGCTTACTGCGAGGCCCCCTTGACTCAAAACTTCTCACGGCAACGATCAAAGGTGAACTACAGCAGAAGAAGACCCAGGACAGGTAATTAATAATTATTAATTACTGATAATATGTCACTGGTATACATTGATGCTTAAAAAATAGGGCAATAGGGAAGGGGCAAAGAAGGTATTAGTAGTGGCTCCCCAATCTGCCACAGCACCAGTCACCTGCTCACCCCTGCAACAACGAGCATGGTAATGATGATAGATAGATAGATAGATAGATAGATAGATAGATAGATAGATAGATAAGGTAGATAGATAAGGTAGATGGATAAGTTAAGCTAACTGTAAATAGATAATATTAGAGATAAGATATATATATATATATAGATAAGATAGATTGTAATTAGATAAGCTTAAAGGTAAGTTAAGATAGATATTTAGATAAGATAGATTGTAAATAAATAATATTAGAGTTAAGATAAAATCATTATCATGCCCGACGTTGCACCTTTGTCTTTTTTAAGCATCATTGTCTGCCAGGAACATATTATCATGCTTCTCTCCCTTTTCCAGGTGGGCATTCTCCATGAAGCAGCATGTGAAGAGAACATCAAGCAAGCTACATCCCTGCTTACTGCGAGGCCCCCTTGACTCAAAACTTCTCACGGCAACGATCAAAGGTGAACTACAGCAGAAGAAGACCCAGGACAGGTAATTAATAATTATTAATTACTGATAATATGTCACTAATATACATTGATGCTTAAAAAATAGGGCAATAGGGAAGGGGCAAAGAAGGTATTAGTAGTGGCTCCCCAATCTGCCGCAGCACCAGTCACCTGCTCACCCCTGCAACAACGAGCATGGTAATGATGATAGATAGATAGATAGATAGATAGATAGATAGATAGATAGATAGATAGATAGATAGATAGATAAGGTAGATAGATAAGGTAGATGGATAAGTTAAGCTAACTGTAAATAGATAATATTAGAGATAAGATATATATATATATAGATAAGATAGATTGTAATTAGATAAGCTTAAAGGTAAGTTAAGATAGATATTTAGATAAGATAGATTGTAAATAAATAATATTAGAGTTAAGATAAAATCATTATCATGCCAGACGTTGCACCTTTGTCTTTTTTAAGCATCATTGTCTGCCAGGAACATATTATCACGCTTCTCTCCCTTTTCCAGGTGGGCATTCTCCATGAAGCAGCATGTGAGGAGAACATCAAGCAAGCTACATCCCTGCTTACTGCGAGGCCCCCTTGACTCAAAACTTCTCACGGCAACGATCAAAGGTGAACTACAGCAGAAGAAGACCCAGGACAGGTAATTAATAATTATTAATTACTGATAATATGTCACTGGTATACATTGATGCTTAAAAAATAGGGCAATAGGGAAGGGGCAAAGAAGGTATTAGTAGTGGCTCCCCAATCTGCCACAGCACCAGTCACCTGCTCACCCCTGCAACAACGAGCATGGTAATGATGATAGATAGATAGATAGATAGATAGATAGATAGATAGATAGATAGATAGATAGATAGATAGATAAGGTAGATAGATAAGGTAGATGGATAAGTTAAGCTAACTGTAAATAGATAATATTAGAGATAAGATATATATAGATAAGATAGATTGTAATTAGATAAGCTTAAAGGTAAGTTAAGATAGATATTTAGATAAGATAGATTGTAAATAAATAATATTAGAGTTAAGATAAAATCATTATCATGCCCGACGTTGCACCTTTGTCTTTTTTAAGCATCATTGTCTGCCAGGAACATATTATCACGCTTCTCTCCCTTTTCCAGGTGGGCATTCTCCATGAAGCAGCATGTGAGGAGAACATCAAGCAAGCTACATCCCTGCTTACTGCGAGGCCCCCTTGACTCAAAACTTCTCACGGCAACGATCAAAGGTGAACTACAGCAGAAGAAGACCCAGGACAGGTAATTAATAATTATTAATTACTGATAATATGTCACTGGTATACATTGATGCTTAAAAAATAGGGCAATAGGGAAGGGGCAAAGAAGGTATTAGTAGTGGCTCCCCAATCTGCCACAGCACCAGTCACCTGCTCACCCCTGCAACAACGAGCATGGTAATGATGATAGATAGATAGATAGATAGATAGATAGATAGATAGATAGATAGATAGATAGATAAGGTAGATAGATAAGGTAGATGGATAAGTTAAGCTAACTGTAAATAGATAATATTAGAGATAAGATATATATATATAGATAAGATAGATTGTAATTAGATAAGCTTAAAGGTAAGTTAAGATAGATATTTAGATAAGATAGATTGTAAATAAATAATATTAGAGTTAAGATAAAATCATTATCATGCCCGACGTTGCACCTTTGTCTTTTTTAAGCATCATTGTCTGCCAGGAACATATTATCATGCTTCTCTCCCTTTTCCAGGTGGGCATTCTCCATGAAGCAGCATGTGAAGAGAACATCAAGCAAGCTACATCCCTGCTTACTGCGAGGCCCCCTTGACTCAAAACTTCTCACGGCAACGATCAAAGGTGAACTACAGCAGAAGAAGACCCAGGACAGGTAATTAATAATTATTAATTACTGATAATATGTCACTAATATACATTGATGCTTAAAAAATAGGGCAATAGGGAAGGGGCAAAGAAGGTATTAGTAGTGGCTCCCCAATCTGCCGCAGCACCAGTCACCTGCTCACCCCTGCAACAACGAGCATGGTAATGATGATAGATAGATAGATAGATAGATAGATAGATAGATAGATAGATTAGATAGATAGATAAGGTAGATAGATAAGGTAGATGGATAAGTTAAGCTAACTGTAAATAGATAATATTAGAGATAAGATATATATATATATAGATAAGATAGATTGTAATTAGATAAGCTTAAAGGTAAGTTAAGATAGATATTTAGATAAGATAGATTGTAAATAAATAATATTAGAGTTAAGATAAAATCATTATCATGCCCGACGTTGCACCTTTGTCTTTTTTAAGCATCATTGTCTGCCAGGAACATATTATCACGCTTCTCTCCCTTTTCCAGGTGGGCATTCTCCATGAAGCAGCATGTGAGGAGAACATCAAGCAAGCTACATCCCTGCTTACTGCGAGGCCCCCTTGACTCAAAACTTCTCACGGCAACGATCAAAGGTGAACTACAGCAGAAGAAGACCCAGGACAGGTAATTAATAATTATTAATTACTGTTAATATGTCACTAATATACATTGATGCTTAAAAAATAGGGCAATAGGGAAGGGGCAAAGAAGGTATTAGTAGTGGCTCCCCAATCTGCCGCAGCACCAGTCACCTGCTCACCCCTGCAACAACGAGCATGGTAATGATGATAGATAGATATAGATAGATAGATAGATAGATAGATAGATAAGGTAGATAGATAAGGTAGATGGATAAGTTAAGCTAACTGTAAATAGATAATATTAGAGATAAGATATATATATAGATAAGATAGATTGTAATAGAGTTAAGATAAAATCATTATCATGCCCGACGTTGCACCTTTGTCTTTTTTAAGCATCATTGTCTGCCAGGAACATATTATCACGCTTCTCTCCCTTTTCCAGGTGGGCATTCTCCATGAAGCAGCATGTGAGGAGAACATCAAGCAAGCTACATCCCTGCTTACTGCGAGGCCCCCTTGACTCAAAACTTCTCACGGCAACGATCAAAGGTGAACTACAGCAGAAGAAGACCCAGGACAGGTAATTAATAATTATTAATTACTGATAATATGTCACTGGTATACATTGATGCTTAAAAAATAGGGCAATAGGGAAGGGGCAAAGAAGGTATTAGTAGTGGCTCCCCAATCTGCCACAGCACCAGTCACCTGCTCACCCCTGCAACAACGAGCATGGTAATGATGATAGATAGATAGATAGATAGATAGATAGATAGATAGATAGATAGATAGATAGATAGATAAGGTAGATAGATAAGGTAGATGGATAAGTTAAGCTAACTGTAAATAGATAATATTATAGATAAGATATATATATATAGATAAGATAGATTGTAATTAGATAAGCATAAAGGTAAGTTAAGATAGATATTTAGATAAGATAGATTGTAAATAAATAATATTAGAGTTAAGATAAAATCATTATCATGCCCGACGTTGCACCTTTGTCTTTTTTAAGCATCATTGTCTGCCAGGAACATATTATCACGCTTCTCTCCCTTTTCCAGGTGGGCATTCTCCATGAAGCAGCATGTGAGGAGAACATCAAGCAAGCTACATCCCTGCTTATTGCGAGGCCCCCTTGACTCAAAACTTCTCACGGCAACGATCAAAGGTGAACTACAGCAGAAGAAGACCCAGGACAGGTAATTAATAATTATTAATTACTGATAATATGTCACTAATATACATTGATGCTTAAAAAATAGGGCAATAGGGAAGGGGCAAAGAAGGTACAATCTGCCGCAGCACCAGTCACCTGCTCACCCCTGCAACAACGAGCATGGTAATGATGATAGATAGATAGATAGATAGATAGATAGATAGATAGATAGATAGAAAGATAGATAGATAGATAAGGTAGATAGATAAGGTAGATGGATAAGTTAAGCTAACTGTAAATAGATAATATTAGAGATAAGATATATATATAGATAAGATAGATTGTAATTAGATAAGCTTAAAGGTAAGTTAAGATAGATATTTAGATAAGATAGATTGTAAATAAATAATATTAGAGTTAAGATAAAATCATTATCATGCCCGACGTTGCACCTTTGTCTTTTTTAAGCATCATTGTCTGCCAGGAACATATTATCACGCTTCTCTCCCTTTTCCAGGTGGGCATTCTCCATGAAGCAGCATGTGAGGAGAACATCAAGCAAGCTACATCCCTGCTTACTGCGAGGCCCCCTTGACTCAAAACTTCTCACGGCAACGATCAAAGGTGAACTACAACAGAAGAAGACCCAGGACAGGTAATTAATAATTATTAATTACTGATAATATGTCACTGGAATACATTGATGCTTAAAAAATAGGGCAATAGGGAAGGGGCAAAGAAGGTATTAGTAGTGGTTCCCCAATCTGCCACAGCACCAGTCACCTGCTCACCCCTGCAACAACGAGCATGGTAATGATGATAGATAGATAGATAGATAGATAGATAGATAGATAGATAGATAGATAGATAGATAGATAAGGTAGATAGATAAGGTAGATGGATAAGTTAAGCTAACTGTAAATAGATAATATTAGAGATAAGATATATATAGATAAGATAGATTGTAATTAGATAAGCTTAAAGGTAAGTTAAGATAGATATTTAGATAAGATAGATTGTAAATAAATAATATTAGAGTTAAGATAAAATCATTATCATGCCCGACGTTGCACCTTTGTCTTTTTTAAGCATCATTGTCTGCCAGGAACATATTATCACGCTTCTCTCCCTTTTCCAGGTGGGCATTCTCCATGAAGCAGCATGTGAGGAGAACATCAAGCAAGCTACATCCCTGCTTACTGCGAGGCCCCCTTGACTCAAAACTTCTCACGGCAACGATCAAAGGTGAACTACAACAGAAGAAGACCCAGGACAGGTAATTAATAATTATTAATTACTGATAATATGTCACTGGAATACATTGATGCTTAAAAAATAGGGCAATAGGGAAGGGGCAAAGAAGGTATTAGTAGTGGTTCCCCAATCTGCCACAGCACCTGTCACCTGCTCACCCCTGCAACAACGAGCATGGTAATGATGATAGATAGATATAGATAGATAGATAGATAGATAGATAGATAGATAGATAGATAAGGTAGATAGATAAGGTAGATGGATAAGTTAAGCTAACTGTAAATAGATAATATTAGAGATAAGATATATATATAGATAAGATAGATTGTAATAGAGTTAAGATAAAATCATTATCATGCCCGACGTTGCACCTTGGTCTTTTTTAAGCATCATTGTCTGCCAGGAACATATTATCACGCTTCTCTCCCTTTTCCAGGTGGGCATTCTCCATGAAGCAGCATGTGAGGAGAACATCAAGCAAGCTACATCCCTGCTTACTGCGAGGCCCCCTTGACTCAAAACTTCTCACGGCAACGATCAAAGGTGAACTACAGCAGAAGAAGACCCAGGACAGGTAATTAATAATTATTAATTACTGATAGTATGTCACTGGTATACATTGATGCTTAAAAAATAGGGCAATAGGGAAGGGGCAAAGAAGGTATTAGTAGTGGCTCCCCAATCTGCCACAGCACCAGTCACCTGAAAAATAGGGCAATAGGGAAGGGGCAAAGAAGGTATTAGTAGTGGCTCCCCAATCTGCCACAGCACCAGTCACCTGCTCACCCCTGCAACAACGAGCATGGTAATGATGATAGATAGATAGATAGATAGATAGATAGATAGATAGATAGATAAGGTAGATAGATAAGGTAGATGGATAAGTTAAGCTAACTGTAAATAGATAATATTATAGATAAGATATATATATAGATAAGATAGATTGTAATTAGATAAGCCTAAAGGTAAGTTAAGATAGATATTTAGATAAGATAGATTGTAAATAAATAATATTAGAGTTAAGATAAAATCATTATCATGCCCGACGTTGCACCTTTGTCTTTTTTAAGCATCATTGTCTGCCAGGAACATATTATCACGCTTCTCTCCCTTTTCCAGGTGGGCATTCTCCATGAAGCAGCATGTGAGGAGAACATCAAGCAAGCTACATCCCTGCTTACTGCGAGGCCCCCTTGACTCAAAACTTCTCACGGCAACGATCAAAGGTGAACTACAGCAGAAGAAGACCCAGGACAGGTAATTAATAATTATTAATTACTGATAATATGTCACTAATATACATTGATGCTTAAAAAATAGGGCAATAGGGAAGGGGCAAAGAAGGTATTAGTAGTGGCTCCCCAATCTGCCGCAGCACCAGTCACCTGCTCACCCCTGCAACAACGAGCATGGTAATGATGATAGATAGATAGATAGATAGATAGATAGATAGATAGATAGATAGATAGATAGATAGATAGATAGATAGATAAGGTAGATAGATAAGGTAGATGGATAAGTTAAGCTAACTGTAAATAGATAATATTAGAGATAAGATATATATAGATAAGATAGATTGTAATTAGATAAGCTTAAAGGTAAGTTAAGATAGATATTTAGATAAGATAGATTGTAAATAAATAATATTAGAGTTAAGATAAAATCATTATCATGCCCGACGTTGCACCTTTGTCTTTTTTAAGCATCATTGTCTGCCAGGAACATATTATCACGCTTCTCTCCCTTTTCCAGGTGGGCATTCTCCATGAAGCAGCATGTGAGGAGAACATCAAGCAAGCTACATCCCTGCTTACTGCGAGGCCCCCTTGACTCAAAACTTCTCACGGCAGCGATCAAAGGTGAACTACAGCAGAAGAAGACCCAGGACAGGTAATTAATAATTATTAATTACTGATAATATGTCACTGGTATACATTGATGCTTAAAAAATAGGGCAATAGGGAAGGGGCAAAGAAGGTATTAGTAGTGGCTTCCCAATCTGCCACAGCACCAGTCACCTGCTCACCCCTGCAACAACGAGCATGGTAATGATGATAGATAGATAGATAGATAGATAGATAGATAGATAGATAGATAGATAGATAAGGTAGATAGATAAGGTAGATGGATAAGTTAAGCTAACTGTAAATAGATAATATTAGAGATAAGATATATATATAGATAAGATAGATTGTAATTAGATAAGCTTAAAGGTAAGTTAAGATAGATATTTAGATAAGATAGATTGTAAATAAATAATATTAGAGTTAAGATAAAATCATTATCATGCCAGACGTTGCACCTTTGTCTTTTTTAAGCATCATTGTCTGCCAGGAACATATTATCACGCTTCTCTCCCTTTTCCAGGTGGGCATTCTCCATGAAGCAGCATGTGAGGAGAACATCAAGCAAGCTACATCCCTGCTTACTGCGAGGCCCCCTTGACTCAAAACTTCTCACGGCAACGATCAAAGGTGAACTACAGCAGAAGAAGACCCAGGACAGGTAATTAATAATTATTAATTACTGATAATATGTCACTGGTATACATTGATGCTTAAAAAATAGGGCAATAGGGAAGGGGCAAAGAAGGTATTAGTAGTGGCTCCCCAATCTGCCACAGCACCAGTCACCTGCTCACCCCTGCAACAACGAGCATGGTAATGATGATAGATAGATAGATAGATAGATAGATAGATAGATAGATAGATAGATAGATAGATAGATAGATAGATAAGGTAGATAGATAAGGTAGATGGATAAGTTAAGCTAACTGTAAATAGATAATATTAGAGATAAGATATATATATATAGATAAGATAGATTGTAATTAGATAAGCTTAAAGGTAAGTTAAGATAGATATTTAGATAAGATAGATTGTAAATAAATAATATTAGAGTTAAGATAAAATCATTATCATGCCCGACGTTGCACCTTTGTCTTTTTTAAGCATCATTGTCTGCCAGGAACATATTATCACGCTTCTCTCCCTTTTCCAGGTGGGCATTCTCCATGAAGCAGCATGTGAGGAGAACATCAAGCAAGCTACATCCCTGCTTACTGCGAGGCCCCCTTGACTCAAAACTTCTCACGGCAACGATCAAAGGTGAACTACAGCAGAAGAAGACCCAGGACAGGTAATTAATAATTATTAATTACTGATAATATGTCACTGGTATACATTGATGCTTAAAAAATAGGGCAATAGGGAAGGGGCAAAGAAGGTATTAGTAGTGGCTCCCCAATCTGCCACAGCACCAGTCACCTGCTCACCCCTGCAACAACGAGCATGGTAATGATGATAGATAGATAGATAGATAGATAGATAGATAGATAGATAGATAGATAAGGTAGATAGATAAGGTAGATGGATAAGTTAAGCTAACTGTAAATAGATAATATTAGAGATAAGATATATATATATATATAGATAAGATAGATTGTAATTAGATAAGCTTAAAGGTAAGTTAAGATAGATATTTAGATAAGATAGATTGTAAATAAATAATATTAGAGTTAAGATAAAATCATTATCATGCCCGACGTTGCACCTTTGTCTTTTTTAAGCATCATTGTCTGCCAGGAACATATTATCATGCTTCTCTCCCTTTTCCAGGTGGGCATTCTCCATGAAGCAGCATGTGAAGAGAACATCAAGCAAGCTACATCCCTGCTTACTGCGAGGCCCCCTTGACTCAAAACTTCTCACGGCAACGATCAAAGGTGAACTACAGCAGAAGAAGACCCAGGACAGGTAATTAATAATTATTAATTACTGATAATATGTCACTAATATACATTGATGCTTAAAAAATAGGGCAATAGGGAAGGGGCAAAGAAGGTATTAGTAGTGGCTCCCCAATCTGCCGCAGCACCAGTCACCTGCTCACCCCTGCAACAACGAGCATGGTAATGATGATAGATAGATAGATAGATAGATAGATAGATAGATAGATAGATAGATAGATAGATAAGGTAGATAGATAAGGTAGATGGATAAGTTAAGCTAACTGTAAATAGATAATATTAGAGATAAGATATATATATATATAGATAAGATAGATTGTAATTAGATAAGCTTAAAGGTAAGTTAAGATAGATATTTAGATAAGATAGATTGTAAATAAATAATATTAGAGTTAAGATAAAATCATTATCATGCCAGACGTTGCACCTTTGTCTTTTTTAAGCATCATTGTCTGCCAGGAACATATTATCACGCTTCTCTCCCTTTTCCAGGTGGGCATTCTCCATGAAGCAGCATGTGAGGAGAACATCAAGCAAGCTACATCCCTGCTTACTGCGAGGCCCCCTTGACTCAAAACTTCTCACGGCAACGATCAAAGGTGAACTACAGCAGAAGAAGACCCAGGACAGGTAATTAATAATTATTAATTACTGATAATATGTCACTGGTATACATTGATGCTTAAAAAATAGGGCAATAGGGAAGGGGCAAAGAAGGTATTAGTAGTGGCTCCCCAATCTGCCACAGCACCAGTCACCTGCTCACCCCTGCAACAACGAGCATGGTAATGATGATAGATAGATAGATAGATAGATAGATAGATAGATAGATAGATAGATAGATAGATAGATAAGGTAGATAGATAAGGTAGATGGATAAGTTAAGCTAACTGTAAATAGATAATATTAGAGATAAGATATATATAGATAAGATAGATTGTAATTAGATAAGCTTAAAGGTAAGTTAAGATAGATATTTAGATAAGATAGATTGTAAATAAATAATATTAGAGTTAAGATAAAATCATTATCATGCCCGACGTTGCACCTTTGTCTTTTTTAAGCATCATTGTCTGCCAGGAACATATTATCACGCTTCTCTCCCTTTTCCAGGTGGGCATTCTCCATGAAGCAGCATGTGAGGAGAACATCAAGCAAGCTACATCCCTGCTTACTGCGAGGCCCCCTTGACTCAAAACTTCTCACGGCAACGATCAAAGGTGAACTACAGCAGAAGAAGACCCAGGACAGGTAATTAATAATTATTAATTACTGATAATATGTCACTGGTATACATTGATGCTTAAAAAATAGGGCAATAGGGAAGGGGCAAAGAAGGTATTAGTAGTGGCTCCCCAATCTGCCACAGCACCAGTCACCTGCTCACCCCTGCAACAACGAGCATGGTAATGATGATAGATAGATAGATAGATAGATAGATAGATAGATAGATAGATAGATAGATAGATAGATAGATAGATAAGGTAGATAGATAAGGTAGATGGATAAGTTAAGCTAACTGTAAATAGATAATATTAGAGATAAGATATATATATATAGATAAGATAGATTGTAATTAGATAAGCTTAAAGGTAAGTTAAGATAGATATTTAGATAAGATAGATTGTAAATAAATAATATTAGAGTTAAGATAAAATCATTATCATGCCCGACGTTGCACCTTTGTCTTTTTTAAGCATCATTGTCTGCCAGGAACATATTATCATGCTTCTCTCCCTTTTCCAGGTGGGCATTCTCCATGAAGCAGCATGTGAAGAGAACATCAAGCAAGCTACATCCCTGCTTACTGCGAGGCCCCCTTGACTCAAAACTTCTCACGGCAACGATCAAAGGTGAACTACAGCAGAAGAAGACCCAGGACAGGTAATTAATAATTATTAATTACTGATAATATGTCACTAATATACATTGATGCTTAAAAAATAGGGCAATAGGGAAGGGGCAAAGAAGGTATTAGTAGTGGCTCCCCAATCTGCCGCAGCACCAGTCACCTGCTCACCCCTGCAACAACGAGCATGGTAATGATGATAGATAGATAGATAGATAGATAGATAGATAGATAGATAGATAGATTAGATAGATAGATAAGGTAGATAGATAAGGTAGATGGATAAGTTAAGCTAACTGTAAATAGATAATATTAGAGATAAGATATATATATATATAGATAAGATAGATTGTAATTAGATAAGCTTAAAGGTAAGTTAAGATAGATATTTAGATAAGATAGATTGTAAATAAATAATATTAGAGTTAAGATAAAATCATTATCATGCCCGACGTTGCACCTTTGTCTTTTTTAAGCATCATTGTCTGCCAGGAACATATTATCACGCTTCTCTCCCTTTTCCAGGTGGGCATTCTCCATGAAGCAGCATGTGAGGAGAACATCAAGCAAGCTACATCCCTGCTTACTGCGAGGCCCCCTTGACTCAAAACTTCTCACGGCAACGATCAAAGGTGAACTACAGCAGAAGAAGACCCAGGACAGGTAATTAATAATTATTAATTACTGTTAATATGTCACTAATATACATTGATGCTTAAAAAATAGGGCAATAGGGAAGGGGCAAAGAAGGTATTAGTAGTGGCTCCCCAATCTGCCGCAGCACCAGTCACCTGCTCACCCCTGCAACAACGAGCATGGTAATGATGATAGATAGATATAGATAGATAGATAGATAGATAGATAGATAAGGTAGATAGATAAGGTAGATGGATAAGTTAAGCTAACTGTAAATAGATAATATTAGAGATAAGATATATATATAGATAAGATAGATTGTAATAGAGTTAAGATAAAATCATTATCATGCCCGACGTTGCACCTTTGTCTTTTTTAAGCATCATTGTCTGCCAGGAACATATTATCACGCTTCTCTCCCTTTTCCAGGTGGGCATTCTCCATGAAGCAGCATGTGAGGAGAACATCAAGCAAGCTACATCCCTGCTTACTGCGAGGCCCCCTTGACTCAAAACTTCTCACGGCAACGATCAAAGGTGAACTACAGCAGAAGAAGACCCAGGACAGGTAATTAATAATTATTAATTACTGATAATATGTCACTGGTATACATTGATGCTTAAAAAATAGGGCAATAGGGAAGGGGCAAAGAAGGTATTAGTAGTGGCTCCCCAATCTGCCACAGCACCAGTCACCTGCTCACCCCTGCAACAACGAGCATGGTAATGATGATAGATAGATAGATAGATAGATAGATAGATAGATAGATAGATAGATAGATAGATAGATAGATAGATAGATAAGGTAGATAGATAAGGTAGATGGATAAGTTAAGCTAACTGTAAATAGATAATATTATAGATAAGATATATATATATAGATAAGATAGATTGTAATTAGATAAGCATAAAGGTAAGTTAAGATAGATATTTAGATAAGATAGATTGTAAATAAATAATATTAGAGTTAAGATAAAATCATTATCATGCCCGACGTTGCACCTTTGTCTTTTTTAAGCATCATTGTCTGCCAGGAACATATTATCACGCTTCTCTCCCTTTTCCAGGTGGGCATTCTCCATGAAGCAGCATGTGAGGAGAACATCAAGCAAGCTACATCCCTGCTTATTGCGAGGCCCCCTTGACTCAAAACTTCTCACGGCAACGATCAAAGGTGAACTACAGCAGAAGAAGACCCAGGACAGGTAATTAATAATTATTAATTACTGATAATATGTCACTAATATACATTGATGCTTAAAAAATAGGGCAATAGGGAAGGGGCAAAGAAGGTACAATCTGCCGCAGCACCAGTCACCTGCTCACCCCTGCAACAACGAGCATGGTAATGATGATAGATAGATAGATAGATAGATAGATAGATAGATAGATAGATAGATAGATAGATAGAAAGATAGATAGATAGATAAGGTAGATAGATAAGGTAGATGGATAAGTTAAGCTAACTGTAAATAGATAATATTAGAGATAAGATATATATATAGATAAGATAGATTGTAATTAGATAAGCTTAAAGGTAAGTTAAGATAGATATTTAGATAAGATAGATTGTAAATAAATAATATTAGAGTTAAGATAAAATCATTATCATGCCCGACGTTGCACCTTTGTCTTTTTTAAGCATCATTGTCTGCCAGGAACATATTATCACGCTTCTCTCCCTTTTCCAGGTGGGCATTCTCCATGAAGCAGCATGTGAGGAGAACATCAAGCAAGCTACATCCCTGCTTACTGCGAGGCCCCCTTGACTCAAAACTTCTCACGGCAACGATCAAAGGTGAACTACAACAGAAGAAGACCCAGGACAGGTAATTAATAATTATTAATTACTGATAATATGTCACTGGAATACATTGATGCTTAAAAAATAGGGCAATAGGGAAGGGGCAAAGAAGGTATTAGTAGTGGTTCCCCAATCTGCCACAGCACCAGTCACCTGCTCACCCCTGCAACAACGAGCATGGTAATGATGATAGATAGATAGATAGATAGATAGATAGATAGATAGATAGATAGATAGATAGATAGATAGATAAGGTAGATAGATAAGGTAGATGGATAAGTTAAGCTAACTGTAAATAGATAATATTAGAGATAAGATATATATAGATAAGATAGATTGTAATTAGATAAGCTTAAAGGTAAGTTAAGATAGATATTTAGATAAGATAGATTGTAAATAAATAATATTAGAGTTAAGATAAAATCATTATCATGCCCGACGTTGCACCTTTGTCTTTTTTAAGCATCATTGTCTGCCAGGAACATATTATCACGCTTCTCTCCCTTTTCCAGGTGGGCATTCTCCATGAAGCAGCATGTGAGGAGAACATCAAGCAAGCTACATCCCTGCTTACTGCGAGGCCCCCTTGACTCAAAACTTCTCACGGCAACGATCAAAGGTGAACTACAACAGAAGAAGACCCAGGACAGGTAATTAATAATTATTAATTACTGATAATATGTCACTGGAATACATTGATGCTTAAAAAATAGGGCAATAGGGAAGGGGCAAAGAAGGTATTAGTAGTGGTTCCCCAATCTGCCACAGCACCTGTCACCTGCTCACCCCTGCAACAACGAGCATGGTAATGATGATAGATAGATATAGATAGATAGATAGATAGATAGATAGATAGATAGATAGATAGATAAGGTAGATAGATAAGGTAGATGGATAAGTTAAGCTAACTGTAAATAGATAATATTAGAGATAAGATATATATATAGATAAGATAGATTGTAATAGAGTTAAGATAAAATCATTATCATGCCCGACGTTGCACCTTGGTCTTTTTTAAGCATCATTGTCTGCCAGGAACATATTATCACGCTTCTCTCCCTTTTCCAGGTGGGCATTCTCCATGAAGCAGCATGTGAGGAGAACATCAAGCAAGCTACATCCCTGCTTACTGCGAGGCCCCCTTGACTCAAAACTTCTCACGGCAACGATCAAAGGTGAACTACAGCAGAAGAAGACCCAGGACAGGTAATTAATAATTATTAATTACTGATAGTATGTCACTGGTATACATTGATGCTTAAAAAATAGGGCAATAGGGAAGGGGCAAAGAAGGTATTAGTAGTGGCTCCCCAATCTGCCACAGCACCAGTCACCTGAAAAATAGGGCAATAGGGAAGGGGCAAAGAAGGTATTAGTAGTGGCTCCCCAATCTGCCACAGCACCAGTCACCTGCTCACCCCTGCAACAACGAGCATGGTAATGATGATAGATAGATAGATAGATAGATAGATAGATAGATAGATAGATAAGGTAGATAGATAAGGTAGATGGATAAGTTAAGCTAACTGTAAATAGATAATATTATAGATAAGATATATATATAGATAAGATAGATTGTAATTAGATAAGCCTAAAGGTAAGTTAAGATAGATATTTAGATAAGATAGATTGTAAATAAATAATATTAGAGTTAAGATAAAATCATTATCATGCCCGACGTTGCACCTTTGTCTTTTTTAAGCATCATTGTCTGCCAGGAACATATTATCACGCTTCTCTCCCTTTTCCAGGTGGGCATTCTCCATGAAGCAGCATGTGAGGAGAACATCAAGCAAGCTACATCCCTGCTTACTGCGAGGCCCCCTTGACTCAAAACTTCTCACGGCAACGATCAAAGGTGAACTACAGCAGAAGAAGACCCAGGACAGGTAATTAATAATTATTAATTACTGATAATATGTCACTAATATACATTGATGCTTAAAAAATAGGGCAATAGGGAAGGGGCAAAGAAGGTATTAGTAGTGGCTCCCCAATCTGCCGCAGCACCAGTCACCTGCTCACCCCTGCAACAACGAGCATGGTAATGATGATAGATAGATAGATAGATAGATAGATAGATAGATAGATAGATAGATAGATAGATAGATAGATAGATAGATAGATAGATAGATAGATAAGGTAGATAGATAAGGTAGATGGATAAGTTAAGCTAACTGTAAATAGATAATATTAGAGATAAGATATATATAGATAAGATAGATTGTAATTAGATAAGCTTAAAGGTAAGTTAAGATAGATATTTAGATAAGATAGATTGTAAATAAATAATATTAGAGTTAAGATAAAATCATTATCATGCCCGACGTTGCACCTTTGTCTTTTTTAAGCATCATTGTCTGCCAGGAACATATTATCACGCTTCTCTCCCTTTTCCAGGTGGGCATTCTCCATGAAGCAGCATGTGAGGAGAACATCAAGCAAGCTACATCCCTGCTTACTGCGAGGCCCCCTTGACTCAAAACTTCTCACGGCAGCGATCAAAGGTGAACTACAGCAGAAGAAGACCCAGGACAGGTAATTAATAATTATTAATTACTGATAATATGTCACTGGTATACATTGATGCTTAAAAAATAGGGCAATAGGGAAGGGGCAAAGAAGGTATTAGTAGTGGCTTCCCAATCTGCCACAGCACCAGTCACCTGCTCACCCCTGCAACAACGAGCATGGTAATGATGATAGATAGATAGATAGATAGATAGATAGATAGATAGATAGATAGATAGATAGATAGATAGATAGATAAGGTAGATAGATAAGGTAGATGGATAAGTTAAGCTAACTGTAAATAGATAATATTAGAGATAAGATATATATATAGATAAGATAGATTGTAATTAGATAAGCTTAAAGGTAAGTTAAGATAGATATTTAGATAAGATAGATTGTAAATAAATAATATTAGAGTTAAGATAAAATCATTATCATGCCAGACGTTGCACCTTTGTCTTTTTTAAGCATCATTGTCTGCCAGGAACATATTATCACGCTTCTCTCCCTTTTCCAGGTGGGCATTCTCCATGAAGCAGCATGTGAGGAGAACATCAAGCAAGCTACATCCCTGCTTACTGCGAGGCCCCCTTGACTCAAAACTTCTCACGGCAACGATCAAAGGTGAACTACAGCAGAAGAAGACCCAGGACAGGTAATTAATAATTATTAATTACTGATAATATGTCACTGGTATACATTGATGCTTAAAAAATAGGGCAATAGGGAAGGGGCAAAGAAGGTATTAGTAGTGGCTCCCCAATCTGCCACAGCACCAGTCACCTGCTCACCCCTGCAACAACGAGCATGGTAATGATGATAGATAGATAGATAGATAGATAGATAGATAGATAGATAGATAGATAGATAGATAGATAAGGTAGATAGATAAGGTAGATGGATAAGTTAAGCTAACTGTAAATAGATAATATTAGAGATAAGATATATATATATATATAGATAAGATAGATTGTAATTAGATAAGCTTAAAGGTAAGTTAAGATAGATATTTAGATAAGATAGATTGTAAATAAATAATATTAGAGTTAAGATAAAATCATTATCATGCCCGACGTTGCACCTTTGTCTTTTTTAAGCATCATTGTCTGCCAGGAACATATTATCATGCTTCTCTCCCTTTTCCAGGTGGGCATTCTCCATGAAGCAGCATGTGAAGAGAACATCAAGCAAGCTACATCCCTGCTTACTGCGAGGCCCCCTTGACTCAAAACTTCTCACGGCAACGATCAAAGGTGAACTACAGCAGAAGAAGACCCAGGACAGGTAATTAATAATTATTAATTACTGATAATATGTCACTAATATACATTGATGCTTAAAAAATAGGGCAATAGGGAAGGGGCAAAGAAGGTATTAGTAGTGGCTCCCCAATCTGCCGCAGCACCAGTCACCTGCTCACCCCTGCAACAACGAGCATGGTAATGATGATAGATAGATAGATAGATAGATAGATAGATAGATAGATAGATAGATAGATAGATAGATAGATAGATAAGGTAGATAGATAAGGTAGATGGATAAGTTAAGCTAACTGTAAATAGATAATATTAGAGATAAGATATATATAGATAAGATAGATTGTAATTAGATAAGCTTAAAGGTAAGTTAAGATAGATATTTAGATAAGATAGATTGTAAATAAATAATATTAGAGTTAAGATAAAATCATTATCATGCCCGACGTTGCACCTTTGTCTTTTTTAAGCATCATTGTCTGCCAGGAACATATTATCACGCTTCTCTCCCTTTTCCAGGTGGGCATTCTCCATGAAGCAGCATGTGAGGAGAACATCAAGCAAGCTACATCCCTGCTTACTGCGAGGCCCCCTTGACTCAAAACTTCTCACGGCAGCGATCAAAGGTGAACTACAGCAGAAGAAGACCCAGGACAGGTAATTAATAATTATTAATTACTGATAATATGTCACTGGTATACATTGATGCTTAAAAAATAGGGCAATAGGGAAGGGGCAAAGAAGGTATTAGTAGTGGCTTCCCAATCTGCCACAGCACCAGTCACCTGCTCACCCCTGCAACAACGAGCATGGTAATGATGATAGATAGATAGATAGATAGATAGATAGATAGATAGATAGATAGATAGATAGATAAGGTAGATAGATAAGGTAGATGGATAAGTTAAGCTAACTGTAAATAGATAATATTAGAGATAAGATATATATATAGATAAGATAGATTGTAATTAGATAAGCTTAAAGGTAAGTTAAGATAGATATTTAGATAAGATAGATTGTAAATAAATAATATTAGAGTTAAGATAAAATCATTATCATGCCAGACGTTGCACCTTTGTCTTTTTTAAGCATCATTGTCTGCCAGGAACATATTATCACGCTTCTCTCCCTTTTCCAGGTGGGCATTCTCCATGAAGCAGCATGTGAGGAGAACATCAAGCAAGCTACATCCCTGCTTACTGCGAGGCCCCCTTGACTCAAAACTTCTCACGGCAACGATCAAAGGTGAACTACAGCAGAAGAAGACCCAGGACAGGTAATTAATAATTATTAATTACTGATAATATGTCACTGGTATACATTGATGCTTAAAAAATAGGGCAATAGGGAAGGGGCAAAGAAGGTATTAGTAGTGGCTCCCCAATCTGCCACAGCACCAGTCACCTGCTCACCCCTGCAACAACGAGCATGGTAATGATGATAGATAGATAGATAGATAGATAGATAGATAGATAGATAGATAGATAGATAGATAGATAGATAGATAAGGTAGATAGATAAGGTAGATGGATAAGTTAAGCTAACTGTAAATAGATAATATTAGAGATAAGATATATATATATAGATAAGATAGATTGTAATTAGATAAGCTTAAAGGTAAGTTAAGATAGATATTTAGATAAGATAGATTGTAAATAAATAATATTAGAGTTAAGATAAAATCATTATCATGCCCGACGTTGCACCTTTGTCTTTTTTAAGCATCATTGTCTGCCAGGAACATATTATCACGCTTCTCTCCCTTTTCCAGGTGGGCATTCTCCATGAAGCAGCATGTGAGGAGAACATCAAGCAAGCTACATCCCTGCTTACTGCGAGGCCCCCTTGACTCAAAACTTCTCACGGCAACGATCAAAGGTGAACTACAGCAGAAGAAGACCCAGGACAGGTAATTAATAATTATTAATTACTGATAATATGTCACTGGTATACATTGATGCTTAAAAAATAGGGCAATAGGGAAGGGGCAAAGAAGGTATTAGTAGTGGCTCCCCAATCTGCCACAGCACCAGTCACCTGCTCACCCCTGCAACAACGAGCATGGTAATGATGATAGATAGATAGATAGATAGATAGATAGATAGATAGATAGATAGATAGATAAGGTAGATAGATAAGGTAGATGGATAAGTTAAGCTAACTGTAAATAGATAATATTAGAGATAAGATATATATATATATATAGATAAGATAGATTGTAATTAGATAAGCTTAAAGGTAAGTTAAGATAGATATTTAGATAAGATAGATTGTAAATAAATAATATTAGAGTTAAGATAAAATCATTATCATGCCCGACGTTGCACCTTTGTCTTTTTTAAGCATCATTGTCTGCCAGGAACATATTATCATGCTTCTCTCCCTTTTCCAGGTGGGCATTCTCCATGAAGCAGCATGTGAAGAGAACATCAAGCAAGCTACATCCCTGCTTACTGCGAGGCCCCCTTGACTCAAAACTTCTCACGGCAACGATCAAAGGTGAACTACAGCAGAAGAAGACCCAGGACAGGTAATTAATAATTATTAATTACTGATAATATGTCACTAATATACATTGATGCTTAAAAAATAGGGCAATAGGGAAGGGGCAAAGAAGGTATTAGTAGTGGCTCCCCAATCTGCCGCAGCACCAGTCACCTGCTCACCCCTGCAACAACGAGCATGGTAATGATGATAGATAGATAGATAGATAGATAGATAGATAGATAGATAGATAGATAGATAGATAAGGTAGATAGATAAGGTAGATGGATAAGTTAAGCTAACTGTAAATAGATAATATTAGAGATAAGATATATATATATATAGATAAGATAGATTGTAATTAGATAAGCTTAAAGGTAAGTTAAGATAGATATTTAGATAAGATAGATTGTAAATAAATAATATTAGAGTTAAGATAAAATCATTATCATGCCAGACGTTGCACCTTTGTCTTTTTTAAGCATCATTGTCTGCCAGGAACATATTATCACGCTTCTCTCCCTTTTCCAGGTGGGCATTCTCCATGAAGCAGCATGTGAGGAGAACATCAAGCAAGCTACATCCCTGCTTACTGCGAGGCCCCCTTGACTCAAAACTTCTCACGGCAACGATCAAAGGTGAACTACAGCAGAAGAAGACCCAGGACAGGTAATTAATAATTATTAATTACTGATAATATGTCACTGGTATACATTGATGCTTAAAAAATAGGGCAATAGGGAAGGGGCAAAGAAGGTATTAGTAGTGGCTCCCCAATCTGCCACAGCACCAGTCACCTGCTCACCCCTGCAACAACGAGCATGGTAATGATGATAGATAGATAGATAGATAGATAGATAGATAGATAGATAGATAGATAGATAGATAGATAGATAAGGTAGATAGATAAGGTAGATGGATAAGTTAAGCTAACTGTAAATAGATAATATTAGAGATAAGATATATATAGATAAGATAGATTGTAATTAGATAAGCTTAAAGGTAAGTTAAGATAGATATTTAGATAAGATAGATTGTAAATAAATAATATTAGAGTTAAGATAAAATCATTATCATGCCCGACGTTGCACCTTTGTCTTTTTTAAGCATCATTGTCTGCCAGGAACATATTATCACGCTTCTCTCCCTTTTCCAGGTGGGCATTCTCCATGAAGCAGCATGTGAGGAGAACATCAAGCAAGCTACATCCCTGCTTACTGCGAGGCCCCCTTGACTCAAAACTTCTCACGGCAGCGATCAAAGGTGAACTACAGCAGAAGAAGACCCAGGACAGGTAATTAATAATTATTAATTACTGATAATATGTCACTGGTATACATTGATGCTTAAAAAATAGGGCAATAGGGAAGGGGCAAAGAAGGTATTAGTAGTGGCTTCCCAATCTGCCACAGCACCAGTCACCTGCTCACCCCTGCAACAACGAGCATGGTAATGATGATAGATAGATAGATAGATAGATAGATAGATAGATAGATAGATAGATAGATAGATAGATAGATAAGGTAGATAGATAAGGTAGATGGATAAGTTAAGCTAACTGTAAATAGATAATATTAGAGATAAGATATATATATAGATAAGATAGATTGTAATTAGATAAGCTTAAAGGTAAGTTAAGATAGATATTTAGATAAGATAGATTGTAAATAAATAATATTAGAGTTAAGATAAAATCATTATCATGCCAGACGTTGCACCTTTGTCTTTTTTAAGCATCATTGTCTGCCAGGAACATATTATCACGCTTCTCTCCCTTTTCCAGGTGGGCATTCTCCATGAAGCAGCATGTGAGGAGAACATCAAGCAAGCTACATCCCTGCTTACTGCGAGGCCCCCTTGACTCAAAACTTCTCACGGCAACGATCAAAGGTGAACTACAGCAGAAGAAGACCCAGGACAGGTAATTAATAATTATTAATTACTGATAATATGTCACTGGTATACATTGATGCTTAAAAAATAGGGCAATAGGGAAGGGGCAAAGAAGGTATTAGTAGTGGCTCCCCAATCTGCCACAGCACCAGTCACCTGCTCACCCCTGCAACAACGAGCATGGTAATGATGATAGATAGATAGATAGATAGATAGATAGATAGATAGATAGATAGATAGATAGATAGATAAGGTAGATAGATAAGGTAGATGGATAAGTTAAGCTAACTGTAAATAGATAATATTAGAGATAAGATATATATATATAGATAAGATAGATTGTAATTAGATAAGCTTAAAGGTAAGTTAAGATAGATATTTAGATAAGATAGATTGTAAATAAATAATATTAGAGTTAAGATAAAATCATTATCATGCCCGACGTTGCACCTTTGTCTTTTTTAAGCATCATTGTCTGCCAGGAACATATTATCACGCTTCTCTCCCTTTTCCAGGTGGGCATTCTCCATGAAGCAGCATGTGAGGAGAACATCAAGCAAGCTACATCCCTGCTTACTGCGAGGCCCCCTTGACTCAAAACTTCTCACGGCAACGATCAAAGGTGAACTACAGCAGAAGAAGACCCAGGACAGGTAATTAATAATTATTAATTACTGATAATATGTCACTGGTATACATTGATGCTTAAAAAATAGGGCAATAGGGAAGGGGCAAAGAAGGTATTAGTAGTGGCTCCCCAATCTGCCACAGCACCAGTCACCTGCTCACCCCTGCAACAACGAGCATGGTAATGATGATAGATAGATAGATAGATAGATAGATAGATAGATAGATAGATAGATAGATAGATAGATAGATAGATAGATAGATAAGGTAGATAGATAAGGTAGATGGATAAGTTAAGCTAACTGTAAATAGATAATATTAGAGATAAGATATATATATATATATAGATAAGATAGATTGTAATTAGATAAGCTTAAAGGTAAGTTAAGATAGATATTTAGATAAGATAGATTGTAAATAAATAATATTAGAGTTAAGATAAAATCATTATCATGCCCGACGTTGCACCTTTGTCTTTTTTAAGCATCATTGTCTGCCAGGAACATATTATCATGCTTCTCTCCCTTTTCCAGGTGGGCATTCTCCATGAAGCAGCATGTGAAGAGAACATCAAGCAAGCTACATCCCTGCTTACTGCGAGGCCCCCTTGACTCAAAACTTCTCACGGCAACGATCAAAGGTGAACTACAGCAGAAGAAGACCCAGGACAGGTAATTAATAATTATTAATTACTGATAATATGTCACTAATATACATTGATGCTTAAAAAATAGGGCAATAGGGAAGGGGCAAAGAAGGTATTAGTAGTGGCTCCCCAATCTGCCGCAGCACCAGTCACCTGCTCACCCCTGCAACAACGAGCATGGTAATGATGATAGATAGATAGATAGATAGATAGATAGATAGATAGATAGATAGATAGATAGATAGATAGATAGATAAGGTAGATAGATAAGGTAGATGGATAAGTTAAGCTAACTGTAAATAGATAATATTAGAGATAAGATATATATAGATAAGATAGATTGTAATTAGATAAGCTTAAAGGTAAGTTAAGATAGATATTTAGATAAGATAGATTGTAAATAAATAATATTAGAGTTAAGATAAAATCATTATCATGCCCGACGTTGCACCTTTGTCTTTTTTAAGCATCATTGTCTGCCAGGAACATATTATCACGCTTCTCTCCCTTTTCCAGGTGGGCATTCTCCATGAAGCAGCATGTGAGGAGAACATCAAGCAAGCTACATCCCTGCTTACTGCGAGGCCCCCTTGACTCAAAACTTCTCACGGCAGCGATCAAAGGTGAACTACAGCAGAAGAAGACCCAGGACAGGTAATTAATAATTATTAATTACTGATAATATGTCACTGGTATACATTGATGCTTAAAAAATAGGGCAATAGGGAAGGGGCAAAGAAGGTATTAGTAGTGGCTTCCCAATCTGCCACAGCACCAGTCACCTGCTCACCCCTGCAACAACGAGCATGGTAATGATGATAGATAGATAGATAGATAGATAGATAGATAGATAGATAGATAGATAGATAGATAGATAGATAAGGTAGATAGATAAGGTAGATGGATAAGTTAAGCTAACTGTAAATAGATAATATTAGAGATAAGATATATATATAGATAAGATAGATTGTAATTAGATAAGCTTAAAGGTAAGTTAAGATAGATATTTAGATAAGATAGATTGTAAATAAATAATATTAGAGTTAAGATAAAATCATTATCATGCCAGACGTTGCACCTTTGTCTTTTTTAAGCATCATTGTCTGCCAGGAACATATTATCACGCTTCTCTCCCTTTTCCAGGTGGGCATTCTCCATGAAGCAGCATGTGAGGAGAACATCAAGCAAGCTACATCCCTGCTTACTGCGAGGCCCCCTTGACTCAAAACTTCTCACGGCAACGATCAAAGGTGAACTACAGCAGAAGAAGACCCAGGACAGGTAATTAATAATTATTAATTACTGATAATATGTCACTGGTATACATTGATGCTTAAAAAATAGGGCAATAGGGAAGGGGCAAAGAAGGTATTAGTAGTGGCTCCCCAATCTGCCACAGCACCAGTCACCTGCTCACCCCTGCAACAACGAGCATGGTAATGATGATAGATAGATAGATAGATAGATAGATAGATAGATAGATAGATAGATAGATAGATAAGGTAGATAGATAAGGTAGATGGATAAGTTAAGCTAACTGTAAATAGATAATATTAGAGATAAGATATATATATATAGATAAGATAGATTGTAATTAGATAAGCTTAAAGGTAAGTTAAGATAGATATTTAGATAAGATAGATTGTAAATAAATAATATTAGAGTTAAGATAAAATCATTATCATGCCCGACGTTGCACCTTTGTCTTTTTTAAGCATCATTGTCTGCCAGGAACATATTATCACGCTTCTCTCCCTTTTCCAGGTGGGCATTCTCCATGAAGCAGCATGTGAGGAGAACATCAAGCAAGCTACATCCCTGCTTACTGCGAGGCCCCCTTGACTCAAAACTTCTCACGGCAACGATCAAAGGTGAACTACAGCAGAAGAAGACCCAGGACAGGTAATTAATAATTATTAATTACTGATAATATGTCACTGGTATACATTGATGCTTAAAAAATAGGGCAATAGGGAAGGGGCAAAGAAGGTATTAGTAGTGGCTCCCCAATCTGCCACAGCACCAGTCACCTGCTCACCCCTGCAACAACGAGCATGGTAATGATGATAGATAGATAGATAGATAGATAGATAGATAGATAGATAGATAGATAGATAAGGTAGATAGATAAGGTAGATGGATAAGTTAAGCTAACTGTAAATAGATAATATTAGAGATAAGATATATATATATATATAGATAAGATAGATTGTAATTAGATAAGCTTAAAGGTAAGTTAAGATAGATATTTAGATAAGATAGATTGTAAATAAATAATATTAGAGTTAAGATAAAATCATTATCATGCCCGACGTTGCACCTTTGTCTTTTTTAAGCATCATTGTCTGCCAGGAACATATTATCATGCTTCTCTCCCTTTTCCAGGTGGGCATTCTCCATGAAGCAGCATGTGAAGAGAACATCAAGCAAGCTACATCCCTGCTTACTGCGAGGCCCCCTTGACTCAAAACTTCTCACGGCAACGATCAAAGGTGAACTACAGCAGAAGAAGACCCAGGACAGGTAATTAATAATTATTAATTACTGATAATATGTCACTAATATACATTGATGCTTAAAAAATAGGGCAATAGGGAAGGGGCAAAGAAGGTATTAGTAGTGGCTCCCCAATCTGCCGCAGCACCAGTCACCTGCTCACCCCTGCAACAACGAGCATGGTAATGATGATAGATAGATAGATAGATAGATAGATAGATAGATAGATAGATAGATAGATAGATAGATAAGGTAGATAGATAAGGTAGATGGATAAGTTAAGCTAACTGTAAATAGATAATATTAGAGATAAGATATATATATATATAGATAAGATAGATTGTAATTAGATAAGCTTAAAGGTAAGTTAAGATAGATATTTAGATAAGATAGATTGTAAATAAATAATATTAGAGTTAAGATAAAATCATTATCATGCCAGACGTTGCACCTTTGTCTTTTTTAAGCATCATTGTCTGCCAGGAACATATTATCACGCTTCTCTCCCTTTTCCAGGTGGGCATTCTCCATGAAGCAGCATGTGAGGAGAACATCAAGCAAGCTACATCCCTGCTTACTGCGAGGCCCCCTTGACTCAAAACTTCTCACGGCAACGATCAAAGGTGAACTACAGCAGAAGAAGACCCAGGACAGGTAATTAATAATTATTAATTACTGATAATATGTCACTGGTATACATTGATGCTTAAAAAATAGGGCAATAGGGAAGGGGCAAAGAAGGTATTAGTAGTGGCTCCCCAATCTGCCACAGCACCAGTCACCTGCTCACCCCTGCAACAACGAGCATGGTAATGATGATAGATAGATAGATAGATAGATAGATAGATAGATAGATAGATAGATAGATAGATAGATAGATAGATAGATAGATAGATAAGGTAGATAGATAAGGTAGATGGATAAGTTAAGCTAACTGTAAATAGATAATATTAGAGATAAGATATATATAGATAAGATAGATTGTAATTAGATAAGCTTAAAGGTAAGTTAAGATAGATATTTAGATAAGATAGATTGTAAATAAATAATATTAGAGTTAAGATAAAATCATTATCATGCCCGACGTTGCACCTTTGTCTTTTTTAAGCATCATTGTCTGCCAGGAACATATTATCACGCTTCTCTCCCTTTTCCAGGTGGGCATTCTCCATGAAGCAGCATGTGAGGAGAACATCAAGCAAGCTACATCCCTGCTTACTGCGAGGCCCCCTTGACTCAAAACTTCTCACGGCAACGATCAAAGGTGAACTACAGCAGAAGAAGACCCAGGACAGGTAATTAATAATTATTAATTACTGATAATATGTCACTGGTATACATTGATGCTTAAAAAATAGGGCAATAGGGAAGGGGCAAAGAAGGTATTAGTAGTGGCTCCCCAATCTGCCACAGCACCAGTCACCTGCTCACCCCTGCAACAACGAGCATGGTAATGATGATAGATAGATAGATAGATAGATAGATAGATAGATAGATAGATAGATAGATAGATAGATAAGGTAGATAGATAAGGTAGATGGATAAGTTAAGCTAACTGTAAATAGATAATATTAGAGATAAGATATATATATATAGATAAGATAGATTGTAATTAGATAAGCTTAAAGGTAAGTTAAGATAGATATTTAGATAAGATAGATTGTAAATAAATAATATTAGAGTTAAGATAAAATCATTATCATGCCCGACGTTGCACCTTTGTCTTTTTTAAGCATCATTGTCTGCCAGGAACATATTATCATGCTTCTCTCCCTTTTCCAGGTGGGCATTCTCCATGAAGCAGCATGTGAAGAGAACATCAAGCAAGCTACATCCCTGCTTACTGCGAGGCCCCCTTGACTCAAAACTTCTCACGGCAACGATCAAAGGTGAACTACAGCAGAAGAAGACCCAGGACAGGTAATTAATAATTATTAATTACTGATAATATGTCACTAATATACATTGATGCTTAAAAAATAGGGCAATAGGGAAGGGGCAAAGAAGGTATTAGTAGTGGCTCCCCAATCTGCCGCAGCACCAGTCACCTGCTCACCCCTGCAACAACGAGCATGGTAATGATGATAGATAGATAGATAGATAGATAGATAGATAGATAGATAGATAGATAGATAGATAGATAGATTAGATAGATAGATAAGGTAGATAGATAAGGTAGATGGATAAGTTAAGCTAACTGTAAATAGATAATATTAGAGATAAGATATATATATATATAGATAAGATAGATTGTAATTAGATAAGCTTAAAGGTAAGTTAAGATAGATATTTAGATAAGATAGATTGTAAATAAATAATATTAGAGTTAAGATAAAATCATTATCATGCCCGACGTTGCACCTTTGTCTTTTTTAAGCATCATTGTCTGCCAGGAACATATTATCACGCTTCTCTCCCTTTTCCAGGTGGGCATTCTCCATGAAGCAGCATGTGAGGAGAACATCAAGCAAGCTACATCCCTGCTTACTGCGAGGCCCCCTTGACTCAAAACTTCTCACGGCAACGATCAAAGGTGAACTACAGCAGAAGAAGACCCAGGACAGGTAATTAATAATTATTAATTACTGATAATATGTCACTGGTATACATTGATGCTTAAAAAATAGGGCAATAGGGAAGGGGCAAAGAAGGTATTAGTAGTGGCTTCCCAATCTGCCACAGCACCAGTCACCTGCTCACCCCTGCAACAACGAGCATGGTAATGATGATAGATAGATAGATAGATAGATAGATAGATAGATAGATAGATAGATAGATAAGGTAGATAGATAAGGTAGATGGATAAGTTAAGCTAACTGTAAATAGATAATATTAGAGATAAGATATATATATAGATAAGATAGATTGTAATTAGATAAGCTTAAAGGTAAGTTAAGATAGATATTTAGATAAGATAGATTGTAAATAAATAATATTAGAGTTAAGATAAAATCATTATCATGCCAGACGTTGCACCTTTGTCTTTTTTAAGCATCATTGTCTGCCAGGAACATATTATCACGCTTCTCTCCCTTTTCCAGGTGGGCATTCTCCATGAAGCAGCATGTGAGGAGAACATCAAGCAAGCTACATCCCTGCTTACTGCGAGGCCCCCTTGACTCAAAACTTCTCACGGCAACGATCAAAGGTGAACTACAGCAGAAGAAGACCCAGGACAGGTAATTAATAATTATTAATTACTGATAATATGTCACTGGTATACATTGATGCTTAAAAAATAGGGCAATAGGGAAGGGGCAAAGAAGGTATTAGTAGTGGCTCCCCAATCTGCCACAGCACCAGTCACCTGCTCACCCCTGCAACAACGAGCATGGTAATGATGATAGATAGATAGATAGATAGATAGATAGATAGATAGATAGATAGATAGATAGATAGATAAGGTAGATAGATAAGGTAGATGGATAAGTTAAGCTAACTGTAAATAGATAATATTAGAGATAAGATATATATATATAGATAAGATAGATTGTAATTAGATAAGCTTAAAGGTAAGTTAAGATAGATATTTAGATAAGATAGATTGTAAATAAATAATATTAGAGTTAAGATAAAATCATTATCATGCCCGACGTTGCACCTTTGTCTTTTTTAAGCATCATTGTCTGCCAGGAACATATTATCACGCTTCTCTCCCTTTTCCAGGTGGGCATTCTCCATGAAGCAGCATGTGAGGAGAACATCAAGCAAGCTACATCCCTGCTTACTGCGAGGCCCCCTTGACTCAAAACTTCTCACGGCAACGATCAAAGGTGAACTACAGCAGAAGAAGACCCAGGACAGGTAATTAATAATTATTAATTACTGATAATATGTCACTGGTATACATTGATGCTTAAAAAATAGGGCAATAGGGAAGGGGCAAAGAAGGTATTAGTAGTGGCTCCCCAATCTGCCACAGCACCAGTCACCTGCTCACCCCTGCAACAACGAGCATGGTAATGATGATAGATAGATAGATAGATAGATAGATAGATAGATAGATAGATAGATAGATAGATAAGGTAGATAGATAAGGTAGATGGATAAGTTAAGCTAACTGTAAATAGATAATATTAGAGATAAGATATATATATATATATAGATAAGATAGATTGTAATTAGATAAGCTTAAAGGTAAGTTAAGATAGATATTTAGATAAGATAGATTGTAAATAAATAATATTAGAGTTAAGATAAAATCATTATCATGCCCGACGTTGCACCTTTGTCTTTTTTAAGCATCATTGTCTGCCAGGAACATATTATCATGCTTCTCTCCCTTTTCCAGGTGGGCATTCTCCATGAAGCAGCATGTGAAGAGAACATCAAGCAAGCTACATCCCTGCTTACTGCGAGGCCCCCTTGACTCAAAACTTCTCACGGCAACGATCAAAGGTGAACTACAGCAGAAGAAGACCCAGGACAGGTAATTAATAATTATTAATTACTGATAATATGTCACTAATATACATTGATGCTTAAAAAATAGGGCAATAGGGAAGGGGCAAAGAAGGTATTAGTAGTGGCTCCCCAATCTGCCGCAGCACCAGTCACCTGCTCACCCCTGCAACAACGAGCATGGTAATGATGATAGATAGATAGATAGATAGATAGATAGATAGATAGATAGATAGATAGATAGATAGATAAGGTAGATAGATAAGGTAGATGGATAAGTTAAGCTAACTGTAAATAGATAATATTAGAGATAAGATATATATATATATAGATAAGATAGATTGTAATTAGATAAGCTTAAAGGTAAGTTAAGATAGATATTTAGATAAGATAGATTGTAAATAAATAATATTAGAGTTAAGATAAAATCATTATCATGCCAGACGTTGCACCTTTGTCTTTTTTAAGCATCATTGTCTGCCAGGAACATATTATCACGCTTCTCTCCCTTTTCCAGGTGGGCATTCTCCATGAAGCAGCATGTGAGGAGAACATCAAGCAAGCTACATCCCTGCTTACTGCGAGGCCCCCTTGACTCAAAACTTCTCACGGCAACGATCAAAGGTGAACTACAGCAGAAGAAGACCCAGGACAGGTAATTAATAATTATTAATTACTGATAATATGTCACTGGTATACATTGATGCTTAAAAAATAGGGCAATAGGGAAGGGGCAAAGAAGGTATTAGTAGTGGCTCCCCAATCTGCCACAGCACCAGTCACCTGCTCACCCCTGCAACAACGAGCATGGTAATGATGATAGATAGATAGATAGATAGATAGATAGATAGATAGATAGATAGATAGATAGATAGATAGATAGATAAGGTAGATAGATAAGGTAGATGGATAAGTTAAGCTAACTGTAAATAGATAATATTAGAGATAAGATATATATAGATAAGATAGATTGTAATTAGATAAGCTTAAAGGTAAGTTAAGATAGATATTTAGATAAGATAGATTGTAAATAAATAATATTAGAGTTAAGATAAAATCATTATCATGCCCGACGTTGCACCTTTGTCTTTTTTAAGCATCATTGTCTGCCAGGAACATATTATCACGCTTCTCTCCCTTTTCCAGGTGGGCATTCTCCATGAAGCAGCATGTGAGGAGAACATCAAGCAAGCTACATCCCTGCTTACTGCGAGGCCCCCTTGACTCAAAACTTCTCACGGCAACGATCAAAGGTGAACTACAGCAGAAGAAGACCCAGGACAGGTAATTAATAATTATTAATTACTGATAATATGTCACTGGTATACATTGATGCTTAAAAAATAGGGCAATAGGGAAGGGGCAAAGAAGGTATTAGTAGTGGCTCCCCAATCTGCCACAGCACCAGTCACCTGCTCACCCCTGCAACAACGAGCATGGTAATGATGATAGATAGATAGATAGATAGATAGATAGATAGATAGATAGATAGATAGATAGATAGATAGATAAGGTAGATAGATAAGGTAGATGGATAAGTTAAGCTAACTGTAAATAGATAATATTAGAGATAAGATATATATATATAGATAAGATAGATTGTAATTAGATAAGCTTAAAGGTAAGTTAAGATAGATATTTAGATAAGATAGATTGTAAATAAATAATATTAGAGTTAAGATAAAATCATTATCATGCCCGACGTTGCACCTTTGTCTTTTTTAAGCATCATTGTCTGCCAGGAACATATTATCATGCTTCTCTCCCTTTTCCAGGTGGGCATTCTCCATGAAGCAGCATGTGAAGAGAACATCAAGCAAGCTACATCCCTGCTTACTGCGAGGCCCCCTTGACTCAAAACTTCTCACGGCAACGATCAAAGGTGAACTACAGCAGAAGAAGACCCAGGACAGGTAATTAATAATTATTAATTACTGATAATATGTCACTAATATACATTGATGCTTAAAAAATAGGGCAATAGGGAAGGGGCAAAGAAGGTATTAGTAGTGGCTCCCCAATCTGCCGCAGCACCAGTCACCTGCTCACCCCTGCAACAACGAGCATGGTAATGATGATAGATAGATAGATAGATAGATAGATAGATAGATAGATAGATAGATAGATAGATTAGATAGATAGATAAGGTAGATAGATAAGGTAGATGGATAAGTTAAGCTAACTGTAAATAGATAATATTAGAGATAAGATATATATATATATAGATAAGATAGATTGTAATTAGATAAGCTTAAAGGTAAGTTAAGATAGATATTTAGATAAGATAGATTGTAAATAAATAATATTAGAGTTAAGATAAAATCATTATCATGCCCGACGTTGCACCTTTGTCTTTTTTAAGCATCATTGTCTGCCAGGAACATATTATCACGCTTCTCTCCCTTTTCCAGGTGGGCATTCTCCATGAAGCAGCATGTGAGGAGAACATCAAGCAAGCTACATCCCTGCTTACTGCGAGGCCCCCTTGACTCAAAACTTCTCACGGCAACGATCAAAGGTGAACTACAGCAGAAGAAGACCCAGGACAGGTAATTAATAATTATTAATTACTGTTAATATGTCACTAATATACATTGATGCTTAAAAAATAGGGCAATAGGGAAGGGGCAAAGAAGGTATTAGTAGTGGCTCCCCAATCTGCCGCAGCACCAGTCACCTGCTCACCCCTGCAACAACGAGCATGGTAATGATGATAGATAGATATAGATAGATAGATAGATAGATAGATAGATAGATAAGGTAGATAGATAAGGTAGATGGATAAGTTAAGCTAACTGTAAATAGATAATATTAGAGATAAGATATATATATAGATAAGATAGATTGTAATAGAGTTAAGATAAAATCATTATCATGCCCGACGTTGCACCTTTGTCTTTTTTAAGCATCATTGTCTGCCAGGAACATATTATCACGCTTCTCTCCCTTTTCCAGGTGGGCATTCTCCATGAAGCAGCATGTGAGGAGAACATCAAGCAAGCTACATCCCTGCTTACTGCGAGGCCCCCTTGACTCAAAACTTCTCACGGCAACGATCAAAGGTGAACTACAGCAGAAGAAGACCCAGGACAGGTAATTAATAATTATTAATTACTGATAATATGTCACTGGTATACATTGATGCTTAAAAAATAGGGCAATAGGGAAGGGGCAAAGAAGGTATTAGTAGTGGCTCCCCAATCTGCCACAGCACCAGTCACCTGCTCACCCCTGCAACAACGAGCATGGTAATGATGATAGATAGATAGATAGATAGATAGATAGATAGATAGATAGATAGATAGATAGATAAGGTAGATAGATAAGGTAGATGGATAAGTTAAGCTAACTGTAAATAGATAATATTATAGATAAGATATATATATATAGATAAGATAGATTGTAATTAGATAAGCATAAAGGTAAGTTAAGATAGATATTTAGATAAGATAGATTGTAAATAAATAATATTAGAGTTAAGATAAAATCATTATCATGCCCGACGTTGCACCTTTGTCTTTTTTAAGCATCATTGTCTGCCAGGAACATATTATCACGCTTCTCTCCCTTTTCCAGGTGGGCATTCTCCATGAAGCAGCATGTGAGGAGAACATCAAGCAAGCTACATCCCTGCTTATTGCGAGGCCCCCTTGACTCAAAACTTCTCACGGCAACGATCAAAGGTGAACTACAGCAGAAGAAGACCCAGGACAGGTAATTAATAATTATTAATTACTGATAATATGTCACTAATATACATTGATGCTTAAAAAATAGGGCAATAGGGAAGGGGCAAAGAAGGTACAATCTGCCGCAGCACCAGTCACCTGCTCACCCCTGCAACAACGAGCATGGTAATGATGATAGATAGATAGATAGATAGATAGATAGATAGATAGATAGATAGATAGATAGAAAGATAGATAGATAGATAAGGTAGATAGATAAGGTAGATGGATAAGTTAAGCTAACTGTAAATAGATAATATTAGAGATAAGATATATATATAGATAAGATAGATTGTAATTAGATAAGCTTAAAGGTAAGTTAAGATAGATATTTAGATAAGATAGATTGTAAATAAATAATATTAGAGTTAAGATAAAATCATTATCATGCCCGACGTTGCACCTTTGTCTTTTTTAAGCATCATTGTCTGCCAGGAACATATTATCACGCTTCTCTCCCTTTTCCAGGTGGGCATTCTCCATGAAGCAGCATGTGAGGAGAACATCAAGCAAGCTACATCCCTGCTTACTGCGAGGCCCCCTTGACTCAAAACTTCTCACGGCAACGATCAAAGGTGAACTACAACAGAAGAAGACCCAGGACAGGTAATTAATAATTATTAATTACTGATAATATGTCACTGGAATACATTGATGCTTAAAAAATAGGGCAATAGGGAAGGGGCAAAGAAGGTATTAGTAGTGGTTCCCCAATCTGCCACAGCACCAGTCACCTGCTCACCCCTGCAACAACGAGCATGGTAATGATGATAGATAGATAGATAGATAGATAGATAGATAGATAGATAGATAGATAGATAGATAGATAGATAGATAAGGTAGATAGATAAGGTAGATGGATAAGTTAAGCTAACTGTAAATAGATAATATTAGAGATAAGATATATATAGATAAGATAGATTGTAATTAGATAAGCTTAAAGGTAAGTTAAGATAGATATTTAGATAAGATAGATTGTAAATAAATAATATTAGAGTTAAGATAAAATCATTATCATGCCCGACGTTGCACCTTTGTCTTTTTTAAGCATCATTGTCTGCCAGGAACATATTATCACGCTTCTCTCCCTTTTCCAGGTGGGCATTCTCCATGAAGCAGCATGTGAGGAGAACATCAAGCAAGCTACATCCCTGCTTACTGCGAGGCCCCCTTGACTCAAAACTTCTCACGGCAACGATCAAAGGTGAACTACAACAGAAGAAGACCCAGGACAGGTAATTAATAATTATTAATTACTGATAATATGTCACTGGAATACATTGATGCTTAAAAAATAGGGCAATAGGGAAGGGGCAAAGAAGGTATTAGTAGTGGTTCCCCAATCTGCCACAGCACCAGTCACCTGCTCACCCCTGCAACAACGAGCATGGTAATGATGATAGATAGATATAGATAGATAGATAGATAGATAGATAGATAGATAAGGTAGATAGATAAGGTAGATGGATAAGTTAAGCTAACTGTAAATAGATAATATTAGAGATAAGATATATATATAGATAAGATAGATTGTAATAGAGTTAAGATAAAATCATTATCATGCCCGACGTTGCACCTTGGTCTTTTTTAAGCATCATTGTCTGCCAGGAACATATTATCACGCTTCTCTCCCTTTTCCAGGTGGGCATTCTCCATGAAGCAGCATGTGAGGAGAACATCAAGCAAGCTACATCCCTGCTTACTGCGAGGCCCCCTTGACTCAAAACTTCTCACGGCAACGATCAAAGGTGAACTACAGCAGAAGAAGACCCAGGACAGGTAATTAATAATTATTAATTACTGATAGTATGTCACTGGTATACATTGATGCTTAAAAAATAGGGCAATAGGGAAGGGGCAAAGAAGGTATTAGTAGTGGCTCCCCAATCTGCCACAGCACCAGTCACCTGAAAAATAGGGCAATAGGGAAGGGGCAAAGAAGGTATTAGTAGTGGCTCCCCAATCTGCCACAGCACCAGTCACCTGCTCACCCCTGCAACAACGAGCATGGTAATGATGATAGATAGATAGATAGATAGATAGATAGATAGATAGATAGATAGATAGATAAGGTAGATAGATAAGGTAGATGGATAAGTTAAGCTAACTGTAAATAGATAATATTAGAGATAAGATATATATATAGATAAGATAGATTGTAATTAGATAAGCTTAAAGGTAAGTTAAGATAGATATTTAGATAAGATAGATTGTAAATAAATAATATTAGAGTTAAGATAAAATCATTATCATGCCCGACGTTGCACCTTTGTCTTTTTTAAGCATCATTGTCTGCCAGGAACATATTATCACGCTTCTCTCCCTTTTCCAGGTGGGCATTCTCCATGAAGCAGCATGTGAGGAGAACATCAAGCAAGCTACATCCCTGCTTACTGCGAGGCCCCCTTGACTCAAAACTTCTCACGGCAACGATCAAAGGTGAACTACAACAGAAGAAGACCCAGGACAGGTAATTAATAATTATTAATTACTGATAATATGTCACTGGAATACATTGATGCTTAAAAAATAGGGCAATAGGGAAGGGGCAAAGAAGGTATTAGTAGTGGTTCCCCAATCTGCCACAGCACCAGTCACCTGCTCACCCCTGCAACAACGAGCATGGTAATGATGATAGATAGATAGATAGATAGATAGATAGATAGATAGATAGATAGATAGATAGATAGATAGATAGATAAGGTAGATAGATAAGGTAGATGGATAAGTTAAGCTAACTGTAAATAGATAATATTAGAGATAAGATATATATAGATAAGATAGATTGTAATTAGATAAGCTTAAAGGTAAGTTAAGATAGATATTTAGATAAGATAGATTGTAAATAAATAATATTAGAGTTAAGATAAAATCATTATCATGCCCGACGTTGCACCTTTGTCTTTTTTAAGCATCATTGTCTGCCAGGAACATATTATCACGCTTCTCTCCCTTTTCCAGGTGGGCATTCTCCATGAAGCAGCATGTGAGGAGAACATCAAGCAAGCTACATCCCTGCTTACTGCGAGGCCCCCTTGACTCAAAACTTCTCACGGCAACGATCAAAGGTGAACTACAACAGAAGAAGACCCAGGACAGGTAATTAATAATTATTAATTACTGATAATATGTCACTGGAATACATTGATGCTTAAAAAATAGGGCAATAGGGAAGGGGCAAAGAAGGTATTAGTAGTGGTTCCCCAATCTGCCACAGCACCAGTCACCTGCTCACCCCTGCAACAACGAGCATGGTAATGATGATAGATAGATATAGATAGATAGATAGATAGATAGATAGATAGATAAGGTAGATAGATAAGGTAGATGGATAAGTTAAGCTAACTGTAAATAGATAATATTAGAGATAAGATATATATATAGATAAGATAGATTGTAATAGAGTTAAGATAAAATCATTATCATGCCCGACGTTGCACCTTGGTCTTTTTTAAGCATCATTGTCTGCCAGGAACATATTATCACGCTTCTCTCCCTTTTCCAGGTGGGCATTCTCCATGAAGCAGCATGTGAGGAGAACATCAAGCAAGCTACATCCCTGCTTACTGCGAGGCCCCCTTGACTCAAAACTTCTCACGGCAACGATCAAAGGTGAACTACAGCAGAAGAAGACCCAGGACAGGTAATTAATAATTATTAATTACTGATAGTATGTCACTGGTATACATTGATGCTTAAAAAATAGGGCAATAGGGAAGGGGCAAAGAAGGTATTAGTAGTGGCTCCCCAATCTGCCACAGCACCAGTCACCTGAAAAATAGGGCAATAGGGAAGGGGCAAAGAAGGTATTAGTAGTGGCTCCCCAATCTGCCACAGCACCAGTCACCTGCTCACCCCTGCAACAACGAGCATGGTAATGATGATAGATAGATAGATAGATAGATAGATAGATAGATAGATAGATAGATAGATAGATAGATAGATAAGGTAGATAGATAAGGTAGATGGATAAGTTAAGCTAACTGTAAATAGATAATATTATAGATAAGATATATATATAGATAAGATAGATTGTAATTAGATAAGCCTAAAGGTAAGTTAAGATAGATATTTAGATAAGATAGATTGTAAATAAATAATATTAGAGTTAAGATAAAATCATTATCATGCCCGACGTTGCACCTTTGTCTTTTTTAAGCATCATTGTCTGCCAGGAACATATTATCACGCTTCTCTCCCTTTTCCAGGTGGGCATTCTCCATGAAGCAGCATGTGAGGAGAACATCAAGCAAGCTACATCCCTGCTTACTGCGAGGCCCCCTTGACTCAAAACTTCTCACGGCAACGATCAAAGGTGAACTACAGCAGAAGAAGACCCAGGACAGGTAATTAATAATTATTAATTACTGATAATATGTCACTAATATACATTGATGCTTAAAAAATAGGGCAATAGGGAAGGGGCAAAGAAGGTATTAGTAGTGGCTCCCCAATCTGCCGCAGCACCAGTCACCTGCTCACCCCTGCAACAACGAGCATGGTAATGATGATAGATAGATAGATAGATAGATAGATAGATAGATAGATAGATAGATAGATAAGGTAGATAGATAAGGTAGATAGATAAGGTAGATGGATAAGTTAAGCTAACTGTAAATAGATAATATTAGAGATAAGATATATATAGATAAGATAGATTGTAATTAGATAAGCTTAAAAGTAAGTTAAGATAGATATTTAGATAAGATAGATTGTAAATAAATAATATTAGAGTTAAGATAAAATCATTATCATGCCCGACGTTGCACCTTTGTCTTTTTTAAGCATCATTGTCTGCCAGGAACATATTATCACGCTTCTCTCCCTTTTCCAGGTGGGCATTCTCCATGAAGCAGCATGTGAGGAGAACATCAAGCAAGCTACATCCCTGCTTACTGCGAGGCCCCCTTGACTCAAAACTTCTCACGGCAGCGATCAAAGGTGAACTACAGCAGAAGAAGACCCAGGACAGGTAATTAATAATTATTAATTACTGATAATATGTCACTGGTATACATTGATGCTTAAAAAATAGGGCAATAGGGAAGGGGCAAAGAAGGTATTAGTAGTGGCTTCCCAATCTGCCACAGCACCAGTCACCTGCTCACCCCTGCAACAACGAGCATGGTAATGATGATAGATAGATAGATAGATAGATAGATAGATAGATAGATAGATAGATAAGGTAGATAGATAAGGTAGATGGATAAGTTAAGCTAACTGTAAATAGATAATATTAGAGATAAGATATATATATAGATAAGATAGATTGTAATTAGATAAGCTTAAAGGTAAGTTAAGATAGATATTTAGATAAGATAGATTGTAAATAAATAATATTAGAGTTAAGATAAAATCATTATCATGCCAGACGTTGCACCTTTGTCTTTTTTAAGCATCATTGTCTGCCAGGAACATATTATCACGCTTCTCTCCCTTTTCCAGGTGGGCATTCTCCATGAAGCAGCATGTGAGGAGAACATCAAGCAAGCTACATCCCTGCTTACTGCGAGGCCCCCTTGACTCAAAACTTCTCACGGCAACGATCAAAGGTGAACTACAGCAGAAGAAGACCCAGGACAGGTAATTAATAATTATTAATTACTGATAATATGTCACTGGTATACATTGATGCTTAAAAAATAGGGCAATAGGGAAGGGGCAAAGAAGGTATTAGTAGTGGCTCCCCAATCTGCCACAGCACCAGTCACCTGCTCACCCCTGCAACAACGAGCATGGTAATGATGATAGATAGATAGATAGATAGATAGATAGATAGATAGATAGATAGATAGATAGATAGATAAGGTAGATAGATAAGGTAGATGGATAAGTTAAGCTAACTGTAAATAGATAATATTAGAGATAAGATATATATATATAGATAAGATAGATTGTAATTAGATAAGCTTAAAGGTAAGTTAAGATAGATATTTAGATAAGATAGATTGTAAATAAATAATATTAGAGTTAAGATAAAATCATTATCATGCCCGACGTTGCACCTTTGTCTTTTTTAAGCATCATTGTCTGCCAGGAACATATTATCACGCTTCTCTCCCTTTTCCAGGTGGGCATTCTCCATGAAGCAGCATGTGAGGAGAACATCAAGCAAGCTACATCCCTGCTTACTGCGAGGCCCCCTTGACTCAAAACTTCTCACGGCAACGATCAAAGGTGAACTACAGCAGAAGAAGACCCAGGACAGGTAATTAATAATTATTAATTACTGATAATATGTCACTGGTATACATTGATGCTTAAAAAATAGGGCAATAGGGAAGGGGCAAAGAAGGTATTAGTAGTGGCTCCCCAATCTGCCACAGCACCAGTCACCTGCTCACCCCTGCAACAACGAGCATGGTAATGATGATAGATAGATAGATAGATAGATAGATAGATAGATAGATAGATAGATAGATAGATAGATAGATAAGGTAGATAGATAAGGTAGATGGATAAGTTAAGCTAACTGTAAATAGATAATATTAGAGATAAGATATATATATATATAGATAAGATAGATTGTAATTAGATAAGCTTAAAGGTAAGTTAAGATAGATATTTAGATAAGATAGATTGTAAATAAATAATATTAGAGTTAAGATAAAATCATTATCATGCCCGACGTTGCACCTTTGTCTTTTTTAAGCATCATTGTCTGCCAGGAACATATTATCACGCTTCTCTCCCTTTTCCAGGTGGGCATTCTCCATGAAGCAGCATGTGAGGAGAACATCAAGCAAGCTACATCCCTGCTTACTGCGAGGCCCCCTTGACTCAAAACTTCTCACGGCAACGATCAAAGGTGAACTACAGCAGAAGAAGACCCAGGACAGGTAATTAATAATTATTAATTACTGTTAATATGTCACTAATATACATTGATGCTTAAAAAATAGGGCAATAGGGAAGGGGCAAAGAAGGTATTAGTAGTGGCTCCCCAATCTGCCGCAGCACCAGTCACCTGCTCACCCCTGCAACAACGAGCATGGTAATGATGATAGATAGATATAGATAGATAGATAGATAGATAGATAGATAGATAGATAGATAAGGTAGATAGATAAGGTAGATGGATAAGTTAAGCTAACTGTAAATAGATAATATTAGAGATAAGATATATATATAGATAAGATAGATTGTAATAGAGTTAAGATAAAATCATTATCATGCCCGACGTTGCACCTTTGTCTTTTTTAAGCATCATTGTCTGCCAGGAACATATTATCACGCTTCTCTCCCTTTTCCAGGTGGGCATTCTCCATGAAGCAGCATGTGAGGAGAACATCAAGCAAGCTACATCCCTGCTTACTGCGAGGCCCCCTTGACTCAAAACTTCTCACGGCAACGATCAAAGGTGAACTACAGCAGAAGAAGACCCAGGACAGGTAATTAATAATTATTAATTACTGATAATATGTCACTGGTATACATTGATGCTTAAAAAATAGGGCAATAGGGAAGGGGCAAAGAAGGTATTAGTAGTGGCTCCCCAATCTGCCACAGCACCAGTCACCTGCTCACCCCTGCAACAACGAGCATGGTAATGATGATAGATAGATAGATAGATAGATAGATAGATAGATAGATAGATAGATAGATAGATAAGGTAGATAGATAAGGTAGATGGATAAGTTAAGCTAACTGTAAATAGATAATATTATAGATAAGATATATATATAGATAAGATAGATTGTAATTAGATAAGCATAAAGGTAAGTTAAGATAGATATTTAGATAAGATAGATTGTAAATAAATAATATTAGAGTTAAGATAAAATCATTATCATGCCCGACGTTGCACCTTTGTCTTTTTTAAGCATCATTGTCTGCCAGGAACATATTATCACGCTTCTCTCCCTTTTCCAGGTGGGCATTCTCCATGAAGCAGCATGTGAGGAGAACATCAAGCAAGCTACATCCCTGCTTATTGCGAGGCCCCCTTGACTCAAAACTTCTCACGGCAACGATCAAAGGTGAACTACAGCAGAAGAAGACCCAGGACAGGTAATTAATAATTATTAATTACTGATAATATGTCACTAATATACATTGATGCTTAAAAAATAGGGCAATAGGGAAGGGGCAAAGAAGGTACAATCTGCCGCAGCACCAGTCACCTGCTCACCCCTGCAACAACGAGCATGGTAATGATGATAGATAGATAGATAGATAGATAGATAGATAGATAGATAGATAGATAGATAGAAAGATAGATAGATAGATAAGGTAGATAGATAAGGTAGATGGATAAGTTAAGCTAACTGTAAATAGATAATATTAGAGATAAGATATATATATATAGATAAGATAGATTGTAATTAGATAAGCTTAAAGGTAAGTTAAGATAGATATTTAGATAAGATAGATTGTAAATAAATAATATTAGAGTTAAGATAAAATCATTATCATGCCCGACGTTGCACCTTTGTCTTTTTTAAGCATCATTGTCTGCCAGGAACATATTATCACGCTTCTCTCCCTTTTCCAGGTGGGCATTCTCCATGAAGCAGCATGTGAGGAGAACATCAAGCAAGCTACATCCCTGCTTACTGCGAGGCCCCCTTGACTCAAAACTTCTCACGGCAACGATCAAAGGTGAACTACAACAGAAGAAGACCCAGGACAGGTAATTAATAATTATTAATTACTGATAATATGTCACTGGAATACATTGATGCTTAAAAAATAGGGCAATAGGGAAGGGGCAAAGAAGGTATTAGTAGTGGTTCCCCAATCTGCCACAGCACCAGTCACCTGCTCACCCCTGCAACAACGAGCATGGTAATGATGATAGATAGATAGATAGATAGATAGATAGATAGATAGATAGATAGATAGATAGATAAGGTAGATAGATAAGGTAGATGGATAAGTTAAGCTAACTGTAAATAGATAATATTAGAGATAAGATATATATAGATAAGATAGATTGTAATTAGATAAGCTTAAAGGTAAGTTAAGATAGATATTTAGATAAGATAGATTGTAAATAAATAATATTAGAGTTAAGATAAAATCATTATCATGCCCGACGTTGCACCTTTGTCTTTTTTAAGCATCATTGTCTGCCAGGAACATATTATCACGCTTCTCTCCCTTTTCCAGGTGGGCATTCTCCATGAAGCAGCATGTGAGGAGAACATCAAGCAAGCTACATCCCTGCTTACTGCGAGGCCCCCTTGACTCAAAACTTCTCACGGCAACGATCAAAGGTGAACTACAACAGAAGAAGACCCAGGACAGGTAATTAATAATTATTAATTACTGATAATATGTCACTGGAATACATTGATGCTTAAAAAATAGGGCAATAGGGAAGGGGCAAAGAAGGTATTAGTAGTGGTTCCCCAATCTGCCACAGCACCAGTCACCTGCTCACCCCTGCAACAACGAGCATGGTAATGATGATAGATAGATATAGATAGATAGATAGATAGATAGATAGATAAGGTAGATAGATAAGGTAGATGGATAAGTTAAGCTAACTGTAAATAGATAATATTAGAGATAAGATATATATATAGATAAGATAGATTGTAATAGAGTTAAGATAAAATCATTATCATGCCCGACGTTGCACCTTGGTCTTTTTTAAGCATCATTGTCTGCCAGGAACATATTATCACGCTTCTCTCCCTTTTCCAGGTGGGCATTCTCCATGAAGCAGCATGTGAGGAGAACATCAAGCAAGCTACATCCCTGCTTACTGCGAGGCCCCCTTGACTCAAAACTTCTCACGGCAACGATCAAAGGTGAACTACAGCAGAAGAAGACCCAGGACAGGTAATTAATAATTATTAATTACTGATAGTATGTCACTGGTATACATTGATGCTTAAAAAATAGGGCAATAGGGAAGGGGCAAAGAAGGTATTAGTAGTGGCTCCCCAATCTGCCACAGCACCAGTCACCTGAAAAATAGGGCAATAGGGAAGGGGCAAAGAAGGTATTAGTAGTGGCTCCCCAATCTGCCACAGCACCAGTCACCTGCTCACCCCTGCAACAACGAGCATGGTAATGATGATAGATAGATAGATAGATAGATAGATAGATAGATAGATAGATAGATAGATAGATAGATAGATAGATAAGGTAGATAGATAAGGTAGATGGATAAGTTAAGCTAACTGTAAATAGATAATATTATAGATAAGATATATATATAGATAAGATAGATTGTAATTAGATAAGCCTAAAGGTAAGTTAAGATAGATATTTAGATAAGATAGATTGTAAATAAATAATATTAGAGTTAAGATAAAATCATTATCATGCCCGACGTTGCACCTTTGTCTTTTTTAAGCATCATTGTCTGCCAGGAACATATTATCACGCTTCTCTCCCTTTTCCAGGTGGGCATTCTCCATGAAGCAGCATGTGAGGAGAACATCAAGCAAGCTACATCCCTGCTTACTGCGAGGCCCCCTTGACTCAAAACTTCTCACGGCAACGATCAAAGGTGAACTACAGCAGAAGAAGACCCAGGACAGGTAATTAATAATTATTAATTACTGATAATATGTCACTAATATACATTGATGCTTAAAAAATAGGGCAATAGGGAAGGGGCAAAGAAGGTATTAGTAGTGGCTCCCCAATCTGCCGCAGCACCAGTCACCTGCTCACCCCTGCAACAACGAGCATGGTAATGATGATAGATAGATAGATAGATAGATAGATAGATAGATAGATAGATAAGGTAGATAGATAAGGTAGATAGATAAGGTAGATGGATAAGTTAAGCTAACTGTAAATAGATAATATTAGAGATAAGATATATATAGATAAGATAGATTGTAATTAGATAAGCTTAAAAGTAAGTTAAGATAGATATTTAGATAAGATAGATTGTAAATAAATAATATTAGAGTTAAGATAAAATCATTATCATGCCCGACGTTGCACCTTTGTCTTTTTTAAGCATCATTGTCTGCCAGGAACATATTATCACGCTTCTCTCCCTTTTCCAGGTGGGCATTCTCCATGAAGCAGCATGTGAGGAGAACATCAAGCAAGCTACATCCCTGCTTACTGCGAGGCCCCCTTGACTCAAAACTTCTCACGGCAGCGATCAAAGGTGAACTACAGCAGAAGAAGACCCAGGACAGGTAATTAATAATTATTAATTACTGATAATATGTCACTGGTATACATTGATGCTTAAAAAATAGGGCAATAGGGAAGGGGCAAAGAAGGTATTAGTAGTGGCTTCCCAATCTGCCACAGCACCAGTCACCTGCTCACCCCTGCAACAACGAGCATGGTAATGATGATAGATAGATAGATAGATAGATAGATAGATAGATAGATAGATAGATAGATAGATAGATAGATAAGGTAGATAGATAAGGTAGATGGATAAGTTAAGCTAACTGTAAATAGATAATATTAGAGATAAGATATATATATAGATAAGATAGATTGTAATTAGATAAGCTTAAAGGTAAGTTAAGATAGATATTTAGATAAGATAGATTGTAAATAAATAATATTAGAGTTAAGATAAAATCATTATCATGCCAGACGTTGCACCTTTGTCTTTTTTAAGCATCATTGTCTGCCAGGAACATATTATCACGCTTCTCTCCCTTTTCCAGGTGGGCATTCTCCATGAAGCAGCATGTGAGGAGAACATCAAGCAAGCTACATCCCTGCTTACTGCGAGGCCCCCTTGACTCAAAACTTCTCACGGCAACGATCAAAGGTGAACTACAGCAGAAGAAGACCCAGGACAGGTAATTAATAATTATTAATTACTGATAATATGTCACTGGTATACATTGATGCTTAAAAAATAGGGCAATAGGGAAGGGGCAAAGAAGGTATTAGTAGTGGCTCCCCAATCTGCCACAGCACCAGTCACCTGCTCACCCCTGCAACAACGAGCATGGTAATGATGATAGATAGATAGATAGATAGATAGATAGATAGATAGATAGATAGATAGATAAGGTAGATAGATAAGGTAGATGGATAAGTTAAGCTAACTGTAAATAGATAATATTAGAGATAAGATATATATATATAGATAAGATAGATTGTAATTAGATAAGCTTAAAGGTAAGTTAAGATAGATATTTAGATAAGATAGATTGTAAATAAATAATATTAGAGTTAAGATAAAATCATTATCATGCCCGACGTTGCACCTTTGTCTTTTTTAAGCATCATTGTCTGCCAGGAACATATTATCACGCTTCTCTCCCTTTTCCAGGTGGGCATTCTCCATGAAGCAGCATGTGAGGAGAACATCAAGCAAGCTACATCCCTGCTTACTGCGAGGCCCCCTTGACTCAAAACTTCTCACGGCAACGATCAAAGGTGAACTACAGCAGAAGAAGACCCAGGACAGGTAATTAATAATTATTAATTACTGATAATATGTCACTGGTATACATTGATGCTTAAAAAATAGGGCAATAGGGAAGGGGCAAAGAAGGTATTAGTAGTGGCTCCCCAATCTGCCACAGCACCAGTCACCTGCTCACCCCTGCAACAACGAGCATGGTAATGATGATAGATAGATAGATAGATAGATAGATAGATAGATAGATAGATAGATAGATAGATAGATAAGGTAGATAGATAAGGTAGATGGATAAGTTAAGCTAACTGTAAATAGATAATATTAGAGATAAGATATATATATATATAGATAAGATAGATTGTAATTAGATAAGCTTAAAGGTAAGTTAAGATAGATATTTAGATAAGATAGATTGTAAATAAATAATATTAGAGTTAAGATAAAATCATTATCATGCCCGACGTTGCACCTTTGTCTTTTTTAAGCATCATTGTCTGCCAGGAACATATTATCATGCTTCTCTCCCTTTTCCAGGTGGGCATTCTCCATGAAGCAGCATGTGAAGAGAACATCAAGCAAGCTACATCCCTGCTTACTGCGAGGCCCCCTTGACTCAAAACTTCTCACGGCAACGATCAAAGGTGAACTACAGCAGAAGAAGACCCAGGACAGGTAATTAATAATTATTAATTACTGATAATATGTCACTAATATACATTGATGCTTAAAAAATAGGGCAATAGGGAAGGGGCAAAGAAGGTATTAGTAGTGGCTCCCCAATCTGCCGCAGCACCAGTCACCTGCTCACCCCTGCAACAACGAGCATGGTAATGATGATAGATAGATAGATAGATAGATAGATAGATAGATAGATAGATAGATAGATAGATAGATAGATAAGGTAGATAGATAAGGTAGATGGATAAGTTAAGCTAACTGTAAATAGATAATATTAGAGATAAGATATATATATATATATATAGATAAGATAGATTGTAATTAGATAAGCTTAAAGGTAAGTTAAGATAGATATTTAGATAAGATAGATTGTAAATAAATAATATTAGAGTTAAGATAAAATCATTATCATGCCAGACGTTGCACCTTTGTCTTTTTTAAGCATCATTGTCTGCCAGGAACATATTATCACGCTTCTCTCCCTTTTCCAGGTGGGCATTCTCCATGAAGCAGCATGTGAGGAGAACATCAAGCAAGCTACATCCCTGCTTACTGCGAGGCCCCCTTGACTCAAAACTTCTCACGGCAACGATCAAAGGTGAACTACAGCAGAAGAAGACCCAGGACAGGTAATTAATAATTATTAATTACTGATAATATGTCACTGGTATACATTGATGCTTAAAAAATAGGGCAATAGGGAAGGGGCAAAGAAGGTATTAGTAGTGGCTCCCCAATCTGCCACAGCACCAGTCACCTGCTCACCCCTGCAACAACGAGCATGGTAATGATGATAGATAGATAGATAGATAGATAGATAGATAGATAGATAGATAGATAAGGTAGATAGATAAGGTAGATGGATAAGTTAAGCTAACTGTAAATAGATAATATTAGAGATAAGATATATATAGATAAGATAGATTGTAATTAGATAAGCTTAAAGGTAAGTTAAGATAGATATTTAGATAAGATAGATTGTAAATAAATAATATTAGAGTTAAGATAAAATCATTATCATGCCCGACGTTGCACCTTTGTCTTTTTTAAGCATCATTGTCTGCCAGGAACATATTATCACGCTTCTCTCCCTTTTCCAGGTGGGCATTCTCCATGAAGCAGCATGTGAGGAGAACATCAAGCAAGCTACATCCCTGCTTACTGCGAGGCCCCCTTGACTCAAAACTTCTCACGGCAACGATCAAAGGTGAACTACAGCAGAAGAAGACCCAGGACAGGTAATTAATAATTATTAATTACTGATAATATGTCACTGGTATACATTGATGCTTAAAAAATAGGGCAATAGGGAAGGGGCAAAGAAGGTATTAGTAGTGGCTCCCCAATCTGCCACAGCACCAGTCACCTGCTCACCCCTGCAACAACGAGCATGGTAATGATGATAGATAGATAGATAGATAGATAGATAGATAGATAGATAGATAGATAGATAGATAAGGTAGATAGATAAGGTAGATGGATAAGTTAAGCTAACTGTAAATAGATAATATTAGAGATAAGATATATATATATAGATAAGATAGATTGTAATTAGATAAGCTTAAAGGTAAGTTAAGATAGATATTTAGATAAGATAGATTGTAAATAAATAATATTAGAGTTAAGATAAAATCATTATCATGCCCGACGTTGCACCTTTGTCTTTTTTAAGCATCATTGTCTGCCAGGAACATATTATCATGCTTCTCTCCCTTTTCCAGGTGGGCATTCTCCATGAAGCAGCATGTGAAGAGAACATCAAGCAAGCTACATCCCTGCTTACTGCGAGGCCCCCTTGACTCAAAACTTCTCACGGCAACGATCAAAGGTGAACTACAGCAGAAGAAGACCCAGGACAGGTAATTAATAATTATTAATTACTGATAATATGTCACTAATATACATTGATGCTTAAAAAATAGGGCAATAGGGAAGGGGCAAAGAAGGTATTAGTAGTGGCTCCCCAATCTGCCGCAGCACCAGTCACCTGCTCACCCCTGCAACAACGAGCATGGTAATGATGATAGATAGATAGATAGATAGATAGATAGATAGATAGATAGATAGATAGATAGATAGATTAGATAGATAGATAAGGTAGATAGATAAGGTAGATGGATAAGTTAAGCTAACTGTAAATAGATAATATTAGAGATAAGATATATATATATATAGATAAGATAGATTGTAATTAGATAAGCTTAAAGGTAAGTTAAGATAGATATTTAGATAAGATAGATTGTAAATAAATAATATTAGAGTTAAGATAAAATCATTATCATGCCCGACGTTGCACCTTTGTCTTTTTTAAGCATCATTGTCTGCCAGGAACATATTATCACGCTTCTCTCCCTTTTCCAGGTGGGCATTCTCCATGAAGCAGCATGTGAGGAGAACATCAAGCAAGCTACATCCCTGCTTACTGCGAGGCCCCCTTGACTCAAAACTTCTCACGGCAACGATCAAAGGTGAACTACAGTAGAAGAAGACCCAGGACAGGTAATTAATAATTATTAATTACTGTTAATATGTCACTAATATACATTGATGCTTAAAAAATAGGGCAATAGGGAAGGGGCAAAGAAGGTATTAGTAGTGGCTCCCCAATCTGCCGCAGCACCAGTCACCTGCTCACCCCTGCAACAACGAGCATGGTAATGATGATAGATAGATATAGATAGATAGATAGATAGATAGATAGATAGATAGATAGATAAGGTAGATAGATAAGGTAGATGGATAAGTTAAGCTAACTGTAAATAGATAATATTAGAGATAAGATATATATATAGATAAGATAGATTGTAATAGAGTTAAGATAAAATCATTATCATGCCCGACGTTGCACCTTTGTCTTTTTTAAGCATCATTGTCTGCCAGGAACATATTATCACGCTTCTCTCCCTTTTCCAGGTGGGCATTCTCCATGAAGCAGCATGTGAGGAGAACATCAAGCAAGCTACATCCCTGCTTACTGCGAGGCCCCCTTGACTCAAAACTTCTCACGGCAACGATCAAAGGTGAACTACAGCAGAAGAAGACCCAGGACAGGTAATTAATAATTATTAATTACTGATAATATGTCACTGGTATACATTGATGCTTAAAAAATAGGGCAATAGGGAAGGGGCAAAGAAGGTATTAGTAGTGGCTCCCCAATCTGCCACAGCACCAGTCACCTGCTCACCCCTGCAACAACGAGCATGGTAATGATGATAGATAGATAGATAGATAGATAGATAGATAGATAGATAGATAGATAGATAGATAGATAGATAGATAGATAAGGTAGATAGATAAGGTAGATGGATAAGTTAAGCTAACTGTAAATAGATAATATTATAGATAAGATATATATATAGATAAGATAGATTGTAATTAGATAAGCATAAAGGTAAGTTAAGATAGATATTTAGATAAGATAGATTGTAAATAAATAATATTAGAGTTAAGATAAAATCATTATCATGCCCGACGTTGCACCTTTGTCTTTTTTAAGCATCATTGTCTGCCAGGAACATATTATCACGCTTCTCTCCCTTTTCCAGGTGGGCATTCTCCATGAAGCAGCATGTGAGGAGAACATCAAGCAAGCTACATCCCTGCTTATTGCGAGGCCCCCTTGACTCAAAACTTCTCACGGCAACGATCAAAGGTGAACTACAGCAGAAGAAGACCCAGGACAGGTAATTAATAATTATTAATTACTGATAATATGTCACTAATATACATTGATGCTTAAAAAATAGGGCAATAGGGAAGGGGCAAAGAAGGTACAATCTGCCGCAGCACCAGTCACCTGCTCACCCCTGCAACAACGAGCATGGTAATGATGATAGATAGATAGATAGATAGATAGATAGATAGATAGATAGATAGATAGAAAGATAGATAGATAGATAGATAGATAAGGTAGATAGATAAGGTAGATGGATAAGTTAAGCTAACTGTAAATAGATAATATTAGAGATAAGATATATATATAGATAAGATAGATTGTAATTAGATAAGCTTAAAGGTAAGTTAAGATAGATATTTAGATAAGATAGATTGTAAATAAATAATATTAGAGTTAAGATAAAATCATTATCATGCCCGACGTTGCACCTTTGTCTTTTTTAAGCATCATTGTCTGCCAGGAACATATTATCACGCTTCTCTCCCTTTTCCAGGTGGGCATTCTCCATGAAGCAGCATGTGAGGAGAACATCAAGCAAGCTACATCCCTGCTTACTGCGAGGCCCCCTTGACTCAAAACTTCTCACGGCAACGATCAAAGGTGAACTACAACAGAAGAAGACCCAGGACAGGTAATTAATAATTATTAATTACTGATAATATGTCACTGGAATACATTGATGCTTAAAAAATAGGGCAATAGGGAAGGGGCAAAGAAGGTATTAGTAGTGGTTCCCCAATCTGCCACAGCACCAGTCACCTGCTCACCCCTGCAACAACGAGCATGGTAATGATGATAGATAGATAGATAGATAGATAGATAGATAGATAGATAGATAGATAGATAGATAAGGTAGATAGATAAGGTAGATAGATAAGGTAGATGGATAAGTTAAGCTAACTGTAAATAGATAATATTAGAGATAAGATATATATATAT